>NW_007253788.1:794429-797554 GCF_000164805.1 Carlito syrichta
ACTGCCTGTGTAAAATTTGGGGATAAATACCTGCTGTAACTTTCAATAAATGGCTTCTGCTCATTTCACTGAACAGTTGTCCACTTTCTTTCTCTTTCTTCCTCTTTATATCTATCCTTCCATCTTTCTTTCTTTTAATATCTATCCCTACAGATTCGCCGACACCACCACATCTTCCAAGGGACTCCCCAAAACTTGCAGGGGCTGGCCCCCCACAAATTTCCATGAGTGTCTCCTGAATTTTCTAAGTTTCTTATAGTTTGAGGTTTTATGCTTAGGTCTCTGATTCATTTAGAGTTTACTTTTGTGTATGGGAATAGGTAGAGGTCCAGTTTGAATATTCTGCATGTGATCAGCCAGTTTTCCCAGCACAATTTACTGAACAGGTTCCCCTTTCCCCAGTGGTTGGTGGTGGAGGCTTTGTTTAAGATGAGTTGGTTGAAAAATTGGAGTTTTGCTTCTGGAATCTCAATTCTATTCCATTGGTCTCTATGCCTATTCTTGTACCAATACCAGGCTGTTTTGATTATTGTAGCTTTATAATAAAGTTTTAAGTCTGGGAGTGTGATATCTCCTCCTTTGTTTTTTTGGCTGAGGATTGTTTTGGCTATTCTTGGTCATTTATGTTTCCATATGTATTCCTGTATTATTGTTTCTAGGTCTGAGAAGAATGTTGCTGGTAATTTGATGGTATCGCGTTAAATCTGTAGATTGCCTTAGGTAGAATGGGCGTATTAACAATGTTGATTCTTCCAATCCATGAGCATGGAATATTTTTTCACTTGTTTGTGTCATCTTTTATTTCTTTGAGTTGTGTTTTGTAGTTTTCATTTTAAAGGTCTTTCATTTCTCTGGTTAGGAAGATGCAAAGGTATGTCATTTTTGTGGCTATTGTGAATGGAATTGTGCTTTTTATTTGGGTTTCTGTTTATTATTGGTATATAAAAATGCAGTTGTCTTTTGCCCATTTATTTTACAACCTGAAAATTTGCCAAAGTCCTTTATTAGTGTAAGGAGGTTTTTGACAGATTCTTTTGCGTTTTTGAGGTATAGAATCATGTCATCTGCAAAGAGGGATAACTTGAAATCCTCCTTTCCTATGTGGATACCGCAGATCACCTTCTCTTTTCTGACTGCGCTAGATAAGACTTCCAAAACTATCTTGAACAGGAGGGGTGACAGTGAACATCTTTGTCTTGTTCCAGTTTTCAGTTCCAATTTCTATCTGTTTAGCAGTATGCTGGCTGTGGGTTTCTCATAGATGGCTCATGCTATTTTGAGGTATGTTCTTTCTATGCCTAGATGTTCGAGGGTTTTTATCAAGAAGGGATGCTGGATTTTATCAAATGCTTTTTCTGCATCTAATGATATAATCATATAGTTTTTTTTTTTACATCTGTTGATGTGTTTAACTACGTTTATGGTCTTAGGAATGTTGAACTAGCCTTTCATTCTGGGGATGAAGCCTACTTGGTCATGGTGGATGATTTTTGAGAGGTGTTGTTAAACCTAGTTTGCTAGGATCTTGTTGAGAATTTTAGCATCTCTGTTCATCAAGGATATTGACCTGTAGCTCTCGTTCTTTGTTGGATCTTTACCTGGCTTGGGTATCAATGTGATGTTTGCTTCATAAAATCTTTTGGGGAGAGTTTCATCTTTCTCAATTGCCTGGAATACTTTCAACAGGTTTGGTATCAGTTCCTCCAGTATGTTTTGTTGAATTCTGTTGGAAAGCCATCTGGTTCAGGGTTGTAGGTAGTTTTCTCATGACATAGTCAATTTTCTGGATTGCTATTGGTCATTTAGGGTCTTGATTTCTCTTGTTTCAACCTGGGGAGGTTGTGTGATGTCAGAAAATTCTCCATTTCCTTTAGGTTTTCAAGTTTGTTTCCATACTAGTGTACACAGTAGTCTCTGATAATCTTTTGTACTTCTTCAGGGTCAGTTGTGACTTCAACTTTTGTGTTTCTTATTGTATTTGGGCTTTTCCTTGGTCAGTCTAGCTAGGGTACTTTTTAATCCTTTCAAAGAACAAGCTTTTTGTATCATTCATTTTTTTTCCCTATTACCTGGATTTGGGCTTTTATTTTAGTGATCTGGATTCTTCTGCTGAAGTTAGGGTTTTGGTGGTCTTGCTTCTCCAGTCTCCTTAGGTGACTTGTTAGAGTGTGAAGTTGTGATCCTTCCATTTATTTCATGTGTGATTGTAGAGAAATGAATTCCTCTCTTACTATTGCTTTCCTGGCATCACAGAGATTTTGGTAGGATGTTTCTTCATTTTCATTTGTTTACAGGTATCTTTTCATCTCTATTTTGATTTCCATGTTGACCCAGGAGTTGCTTAGCATCATGCTCTTTAGTCTCCATGTCTTTGTGGGTTTTGGGGGAACTTTGTTGATGCTGATATTTATTTTTATTCCACTGTGGTCTGAGAAGATGCATGGCAAGATTTCAACCTTATGGAATTTGTTTATGCTTGATTTATGGCCAAGGATGTGGTCGATCTTAGAGTATGTATCATGTGGTGATGAGTAGAATGTATATTCTGGGGTCACTGGGTGTTCTGTAGGTATCAATTAAGTCCATTTGTTTAAGAGTCACATTGAGGTTCTGGATCTCCTTGCTGACTTTTTGTCTTGATGATCTGTCTAGGGTTGTGAGTGGGGTATTAATGTCCTCAGTTGATAGTGTTAGAGTCAATATCTTTTTTTTTTTTTTGAGTTGGAGTCTCACTCTGTCACCCAGACTGGAGTACAGTGGCCACTCCCGGCCACTGCAGCCTTGACCTGCTGGGCTCCTTCTGCCTCAGCCTTCCAAGTAGCCGGAATTACAGGCATGTGCTACCACACCCGGCTGATTTTTTGATTTATTGTAGAGATGAGGTCTCGCTGCCCAGGCAGGTCTCAAACCCATGGGCTCAGGCAATCCACTCACCTCAGCCTCCCAAGGTGTGGGATTACAGGCTGAGCCACTTAGCCCGGCTGAGTCAATATCTTTTTAAAGTTTGCCTATAAGTTGCTTTATGAAAGTTGGTGTTTCTATGTTGGGTGGATATATGTTTTTTTGGGTTTTTTTTTGTTTTTTGAGTTGGAGTCTCACTCTGTCGCCCAAACTGGAGTGCAGTG
>NW_007253788.1:798163-834274 GCF_000164805.1 Carlito syrichta
TAGAGGCAGCATAAGTTCTTAGGGATTGAATGTCTGGGAAAGATTTTAATTCTCCCTCACTGATGAAACTTAGCTTAGCTGAGTAGGTTATTCTTGGTTGAAATTGGTTATCTTTGAGAACTTTGAAGATTGGGCTCCAAGCTCTCCTAGCCTGAAGTGTTTCTGTAAATAAATACACTGCTAATTGGTCTTCCCCAGCAGGTAGTCTGACCTTTTTCTCTTGCTGCCTTTAGGATTTTTTTCTTTTATACTTACTTTGTTTAGGTGAATTACTCTGTGTCTAGGAGTTGATCTTCCCATTTGTTGTCTCTGAATCTCTTTAGTCACATCACTGATGAGATAAGGGGAGTTTTCTTGAATGATTTCATAGAATCTTTGTTCCAGGGTGGTCTCTGTCTCTCTTTCTGCCTCAGGAAGTCCAATTGCTCTTAGGTTTGGCCTCTTGAAATAATCTCTCATCTCTTGAAGGTTTTGTTCTGTCTTTTCAAGCTTACTTTCTATGTTTTTGACAGTTTGGGTTTGTTCTATATTTTGGTCCTCAAGTTCTGAGATCCTTTCTTCTGCTTGGCTAATTCTGCTTTCCATGCTTATGAGTTTGATAATTATTTCATTCACAGTATTCTTTACTGCTGTCATCTCAGTTATTAATTTCTTCATATTTTCCTTTTGGCTCTCCTCAATTCTATTTAATCTCTCTATTAATGTCTTGATGTCTGGGCTTGTAGTTTGAGACTAGTCATTCTGGGGGCTCTTCATTGTATGCATTCCAAAGTCTGTTTTCTCAGTGTCTCACCTCTCAGGGGTCTGTGTGAGACCTATATTCTTCTTTTGGCTTTTCTTTGTTTGTTTAGGTTTTCTCCCTCCCCCCACACACTTTCTTTTTTCCTCTTCTTTGATTCTGTTGTTCAGAGAAGGCAGGATTGCTTTTACTTCTGTGTGCACAATCTCCTATTCTTTCTTATGTGGATCTTCTTGTTTGTTTGTTTTTTTCAATTCTGAAGCTGGACTGTAAGTTGGGGGCTGTACTTTTTATAGTTTTGAGATTTAACTGAGTAGGGAGCCATGATTCAAAAATCTCTCTGCAGATCTCAATATTCACTGACAGGAGTATGGGCACCCTGGAACACACTTCCCACTGCCTTACAATATGTCCATGCAGTGGGGGTATATGTTTGCTCCCTGAAAGCAAAATGAGGTAAGAAAAAGGAAAAGAATGGAAAAAGAAATGAAGGTGGGGGGCAAGAGGAAGGTGGAGAGAGAAAAGATAATTGGGAAAATAAACAGATGTACCGATTAACAAATGAAAAGAGATGCAAAGACAGAAAAGTGTAAAACAAAACCTAAAACATACAATTTTACAAACACACAAACCAACGAAGACCTCCCTATTGATGTACTCTTCCCATACACAAAGAGGAAGCTTAAAGAAAAAAATCAGTAAAATAACAGAAACAAAGTTAATATGAAAGCACTATCAAAAACAGAAAGAAAGTGAGAAGAAACTAAAACAAAAAACAAACAAAAATGAGCAAAACAAACAGACAAAAAATTAAAATTAAAAAAACAAGGAACCAAACTTGCTCTGAGGTCATTCTGGTAAGTGCAATGACCTTTCAGCTCTGATCTCTAGCTCTCAGTGCAGGCTGATAGTGTAGCTCACAGCTTGGGTCAGATGTCCCAGGCCTATTATGGAAGGAAGGTGGATCAGATCTGGACTCACCCAGCTTGCTGCCTGTCAAGTCTGCCACTCAGATCTGACCTGTCTGTGTCAGATCCAAGATGGGGGCAAGGTTTCTGTCTCTCCCAGTTTGATGAGATTACCTTAGGTCCCAAGTTGGAGGCTGGGCGAACCTGGGCAGAGCTAGGTGGGGCAATGCAGGTCTCTGGCTGGTCCTGGGACAGAGAATATGGCTCCAGTCAGTGTTTCTTCACCAGGCATAGGGCTTCTCTCTGATACTCCCCAATCTTCTCTCTCCACTGATCAGATCCTGAGCTCCAACTGATTTGCTATAACAGGTGATGGTGGGGGCAAGGTGCCAGGTGATGAGAATCAGCTGAATTCAGTAGACTTTCCCAGGAGAGTCCTACAAACAGCAAACAATCTTGCACACTCTAAACTCAAATCTCAGGGCAGTGGGAGCTTGCAGTAACCTTGAGTGGGGGACCCTGTGTGCATGACCTGTGTCTCCCCTCAGACAGACTTTCACTCTTCAACCAGCACATGCCTACTCACACAGAGTGTCTTTATGGACACTTGCTTTTGTGGAGACTCTCACAGTCCAACCTTTCTGGTCATCATCTTGTCTGAACCTCCCAACTCAAATATTGATTACAAAGATGGTGGCATAATCAAACTTTTGAAGTCCTAGAGGGTATGCAAGAGGTAAATGAGAGGTTGAACTGTGTGACTGTCCAATTGAGAATGTGAGGGGACAATTTCATAGCTTTTGGGAGGTGTTTTGAAAAGCCTTTCATCTTCTCCAGTGGGGAAGTGGGCATGGCTGAGAACTGAGCACAAGACCTGATGGTATGAGAGGTCCTAAAAAGAAACTCAGAATCTATTTATAAAAAATTCTGTACTTCTTCTTACATGTTTAAACTTCAGTCACCTTCAACTCATTCTCCATCTGATGCAATGCACCTATTATAAAAACTTTTTCCACAACAGTTTTTGAATGCATCAATTTTTATGCCTTTTAGTGCTGTTGCCATTTTTTGTTTCACTCCTTCCACATCAGCAAAATGTCATCCTTTGAGGACTTTTTAAAATATGGGCAAACAAAAAGAAAGTTTCTCAGGGTGAGATTGGGTGAATAGAATGGGTACGGCACAGGAGTCAGGCTGGTTTTGTCAAAAACTGCTGAACATTCAGTGTGGTATGAACAGGTCTCCTTGTAAATCACCCACCATGAAATGGACAAACTTACTAAAGGAATCTCCAAAAACAAATTTGCTGAAGTCTAACACAACCTCTCATGACAACACTAAGCTGGTACACTGATGCTGAAGGGTTTCTAGAAAACTTACCTAACAGAGGAAACCTATACTACATGAGGCCACCTAAAAATATAACTTTGTAAGTTGGAGTTATGGCGCCAAAAAAAATGCTCAATCCAGTCAGTTAATGGTACTGGTTTGGGAAGAATGAGATGCTGAGACATATATAAAAAAAATCATGTGGGCAGTCAAAGACAAGACTCAACACTTTAAAATTTCAAATTGTATTAAAGCTCCCTTGCCAAGAAATGGATAACCACCCTCCCTTTTGTGATTGGGATTCGCATTTTCTGGAACAAGAATCATGCAGTGTTTGCATTTGGAACAATTGATTCAGACTCATGATGCAAATGGAATTCCTAAACAGCACAGATACAGAAGTACAAGCTTGACTTATGAAGGGAGACTACCTATATTAAGAATAAAGAAATGCAGGGTTCCATGAATCTGTATGGACAGGAGTACGTAGAGTATGTGTGAAATGGATGGTGGGCATGAAAGATGCAGGAGGGTGAAACAAAAGCCTTGATTGATACAACTTCTTTGGCAAGAGTAGGCTTACAAAAATCAGGATTTAATGTGCTGACCTGAGCATTAAAATTCTATGACATTCGGTAACTGACGCTTGCACTCAATGGTAGCTTGTGAGACTGAAAGGTCACAACTCTGGGGCATATTGCAGCTTTTCTGTCTAAAGTGTTGTCACAAATCATCTATGTCACCTGAAATCTTAAAAAGGCAGAATCCTTGGCCCCAAATTCAATCTACCAAATTAGGATCTGCATTCTAACAGATCTCCATTTGATTTGTATGAACCTTAAAATTCAAGAAGCACTGCAGGTTACAAAAAAAAAAAAATTCAAAAGCTAAACATGAGCAAACTGCTTGGCTAATCCCAATCCCAATCCCAAAAACAATTTTCCATCTTTCTCTTGCATGTTTGAAAGAAATGTCTAGCAAGTAGAGGCACTGATTGCCTCTTTTTGGACAATTTTTCTCCTTTTTTATGGATGTTTGTGGAGTGAACTTGCTGGGAAGACAGACATAGTGCTCCGTCTGGAGCAAAATTAGGAAATGCTTCCTATTCAGTGCAGTAAAGTTAATGTCTGCTGCAGAGTGAAAGGCAGGCAGGTTTGCTGCCAACAATGATCTGGGTTCTTGAAGCTCAGTTTTCTTCTCTTACACCTGAAACGACTGCATAAGCAGATATCATCTGTTTCTCTTAATATCACCAGGGGGCTGGAACCAGAAAATTACAATGTTCTGACTATTGTTATTGATGTGGATCATAAATATTTTTGCGACTGACATGGATGTCTCATGTCTTCCACCAGCATCCATGGGTAGGCTAACTTAGTAGCTTCCAAGTAGAATAAAATCTCAGATTCTTTAGAGTTTTTGACAGTTACATCAACAAGGATGAGATGCTGACACAGACATGACTATCTGAAAAAGAAAAATAAGGACCTTTCAAGACAATAAAATAGAATTTGAAGCTTTTCCATGAGATTGGTAACAAATATGTTGCTCAAATTGTATGGCTAAACAGGTCAGAAATATCTTCCAATGTGTTGTTTGTTAAGGACAGATAAATGGCTGTAGGTCAAGCCCACATAAAATAGATTCAAAGAGAGTTGCCGAACTGGAGCCCTGGTTGTGCGGTCTCTCCTGCAAGTGGCAGTACTTCCTCCCCAGTATGGTGGCCAACCCCCAGCAAATCCACCCCATTGTAACAACTAAAACTTGTCCTTGGTGGCAGAAGTTTCTGACACCTTTCAGTTGGTTACAGAGAAAAACACCTACACTGAGTATGTAAGGAGGAAAATTTATGACCACTGTTGGCAGAAACCAATTGAATCATTAGAATTTTGATATACTGTAAATGTTAACCATGGTTAACTCTGGGGATGAAATTAAGAAATATTTATATTTTCTTTTGCACATTTTTGTATATTTTAAATACTTTTATTTGGCACACATCTCTCTGGAAATAAAGGTGAGTTGATAACTGAGCTGATACGTGCACAATGTATAATACTTTTATACTTTATATTTTTTAGAAAAAATTTCTCATATATAAACTCCCAAATCTCTGTTAATACACAGGGAAAGCATATTTCTAGGTTCACAGGAATATTGAGATTCTACTCTCTTTATTTTATTTAATCTTGAGAAACTTCACAGTTGTTTAGTAACACACACAGGCTCAGGGCAAGGGCGGGGCTTCTTGTTCCAGAATTCTCATTGAATACCTTTCCTATGACTTCTCAAGGATCACGTATTACAGGTTCACTTGAAGATGCCATAAGAATAAGAGAAAATGAGTATGTCTATGTGCCAGTCACTGTATTCATGTTTCATTAAGCATATAAAAGACATGGAGAAGAAGAAGTTAAAACTGCTGTGATCCATTTATCCCCTTTACCGGGGACACTCCTGAGGCAAAGAAAAGAAGGCAAGCTGTCTAGTCTAATGCCCTTGTCAACAATTTTCCAAACCTCTAGATAGATAGAATAAGGATATTTACTAAGAGGAACATTTCTACCCATGAAATATTTTTTATAGGATGTTCCTGGTTTAGGCTCCCTTATGTCAATAAAACTAGAATCTATACATTTACAAAGTTTGGCTCTATGGATAGTGTTATACAAGGAATGGCAAAAAGTGGAAATGCCTAAAGTTCTCCTGTTGTATGAGGGAATAATCTGCCAATTGGAGAACATGTGGGCTCTTGGCCCAAATGGGCACATTCTATACAGGAGAAAGAACCAAGGGAACTACCTTGGACATCCTAGACAACTGCCTACTTTCTCTGAGTCAACCAATTGCTGTTAAAAGAAGTAGCAGGCAAGATTTTTTATTCATGTGGGTCAGATTTGAAGTTTTGTATTAGCTAAAAAAAGTGTAAACAAAACAACAAAATTATGTCCTTAACAATAAATTTCTCCAAATAATAAGAATGATTTGAATGCAACAAGAAAGAAATATTCACGTAGAACATATGTGCCAAGTGCTCTCCCTATGCTATTTCTCTGTACTCCCTACCTTGTTGGGGAGGTAGAATCATTTCCATCTTCATACAAAATTAATAAGACACAAATAATTTTCCTTAATGTGCAAGCGTACCCAGCTACTAAGTCTTGGATTTGGCATTTTAGCTGAGATCCATCTCTCAGCTACCTACTACTGCCTCCTGGGAGGAAGCTAATCTTTGATCACACTGTCCAAGGGTTGAATTCAAGATTCACTTTTTCACTTTAAAAACTGATGTGGAATCCAAAATTGATTAAAAAGCAATACTTTCTAGGTTTTGCATCCCTGCACTTAACTCCTTGTCAGTTTCCTCTAGTCAACAAATAGTTGCCTATGGTTAGGAGTCCAGCACTAGGATCCAAGACACAGTAAGATGAAATGACTTCTCCATCTAATAACAGTTTCTTTGAAGGTGCTCTACACCCACTCTTGAAAAGTCACTTCTAATTACACTTTGACATTTCTTTTACTTGACACCAAAGAAATAAATAAATAGACTCCATGACTTTTAATGAAATGGATATGGTTTTTGCCCTGGTAATAGGTCAGAATTGAAAGAAGTCATCTATAAACCTTTTGAAAGAGTTTGAATGAAATGACTCCATTTTTTTCATCTAAAAACAAAGTGATACTTCTGTCTTCCGTAGGTAAAAATATTTCTTCTTCTGTGGCATATGATCCAGGGAGGTTTATAATACTTTCTGTAGAAAAATGAATTCTTGAGAGGCTAAGATGATGAATAATTACAAGTAACAGAGTTCTCTTCTTTTGATGTTGTTCCAAGTTACATCTAATTCTGAATAAGTAAACATTTTTTAGAACAGAGGGCAGTTGAAGAGTATGTACAGGTAGAAGCACATCATGTTATACAACTCCAGGACTCATCTGCAAATGGGCATCATGCCATGAAACTAACATTTGCAAGTGAGCAGATGGCATCCTTCATAGTGTGGTCATCTGGGCCACCTCTTTCTAATTACACTTAACATACATATCTCACATAAGAAAAAAGTTAATTCTCTTGTTACTCTATGATTTTCACTATTTTTCCAGCACTCAAAGAGTCCCTTGGTGAAAGAAAAGAAGTGTCTACATGTCAGAAGTGATAGAAAATTAAAGCAGAGGTGATCAAAATATTCAAACTCTTGATGCACTGGTCTGAGCCCCTTTAGAAGAAATGGTTCTAATATGGAAAAATTGATTGTTTTTGTTGTTGTTTTTGCATGAGTTAGCAGTGTAAATAGTGTCATTCATTTCATTCAAAGCAAGCTGATTTTATTATTGATGGTTCTATTAGTGGAAGGTTGTAAGGGGAGAATTGACACAGTTATAAGGGCATGTAAGATTTGCTTTTATGCACTGAGGAAGAAAGCTCCTCCATAGTTCAGAAGCTGAGAAGAACACTATTAGGCCAGACACCCAAGTCTCTGCCCTGTTGTAATCTAGCTTTTATAGTCTTTTTCCTTATATTAATGTATGATGTATGATATTTGCTCTAAGATTTCTTGCTCATTAAACCATGTTTAGATGCCAACTTAAAAAAATGATAGAGAAATCCACACTGCTTACATTTGTCAAATAAATAGAAATGAAGTTATATACATATGCAGAAAGATAGAGACAGTGACAGAGAGAGGAGACAGAGAGAGCAGACAGAAAGAGAGAGAGAGAGAGAGAGAGAGAGAGAGAGAGAAAGGTAATTGTTCTAGGAACCCATCAGCATCAATGTACTAGCTAGTGACACTGTGATAAGCTGCATTCGACTTCAGTTCTTTTTTTTTGGTGCATTCTTTCAATGCATTTGCCCATTTCATGTTGGGTGATTTAGGGGCACACCTGCCCACATCATGCAGAGTGTTCAGCAGATTTTGCACAAGTTCATGATCTACCCTCCCTGTTCGCCCAATCTCACCCTTAGCAAATTTTTTCTCCTGAATGGAAAAAGTTCTCAAAGAAAACTTTTTGCCAGTGTGGAAGGGTGAAACAAGAACAGCAGAAGCACTAAAAGGCATCAAAACTGCAAGTTCAAAAACTGTTTTGAGCAGTGGAAAAAGCATCCCAAAAGGCTTCAAACGGTGTGTACTTTGAAGGTGACTGAATTTAAACATCTAAGAATAAATACACAATTTTCTATAATTAAATTCTGGATTTTGGGGGGTTTCCTCTCAAATTTGAATAGTAACCGCTTTTCACAGGTTCTATGTTCGGGCTGGAGGTACCAGGGATGGCAAAACAGCACCTGTGAAGGATGAACTGAGCAAAAGGAAATGTTGAATTGTGATACTGTTGCTATAGAGTCTTCGTCAATCCTACAAGTGTTTTGTCCTTCAAGGTTTTCCATCATAGAGATGAGACGTCAAGTTTAGGTACCCACACATGAACAGTCACTGAGTATTGGCTGCCTCTGGGGAAGGCATGGGCTGGATGAAACAGCTTTCTTCCAGAGATGGAAACTCCTATAAAAGGATTTTGCTTTGAGTCATCAGCTATCAATACTCCCAACAGCTAAAAGAATGAGTACTTAGATCCCAAATGGGCATCTGAGTTGACTATCCCATTGTCCACTGTTTTCTACTAGAATTTCTTTATTTTAGCAATTACTGTGATTTAAACGTTTTCCTGACATTAATCAGAGACAAATTCTCAATTAAAAGTGAGGATAAATGTTAAAGATGGCCAACCTGAAGCTCTGTATAGCTTGGTAAAGAGCTCCATTAAAAACATTAAGAAGTCAAAAGTGTAAATTGAAGAAATAATGTATTCACATCAAACTGTGTTGATTTCAGATATAGATTGCAATAAGGTGAATTTTCTGACTCTTTGTTTTTAGGATTTCTATAAATGTAGAATGAAAATTTGGGCTTTCAGAAGGCACATGAGACATGGAAATATCCTCATTCTTTGCTCAGTTCCATTACTATCACATGACTCCATTGTTTCTCTCCACAAGAGATTTCCTGACATAGTTAATGTTACATTTGAATTACAGAAATCAGTCAGTAAAGTTAATTTTGAATTTATTTTCTGCACTGAATTATTGGGAAAAAATTACAAATAAATATGATGACTGGAATTATTAATGGTTATCATTATTAATATTATATCTTTGTTATGCCTACATTGAACTAAATGTAATCAGAAGTTAGGTAGAATTACTTACTTGCCACTCATATAACTTAAAGTAGGCATACTTACAAAGTATGCAGGGAATTGTCCCTAGATGCTTGTGAAAAAGACAATGAATGAGGGAAGCGCCCACCCACCCCTCCACACACACTCCTTTATGAAGCAGAAATAAATAGTTAGTCCCAAGTACTATAAGTGACGGAGGGGAAAAAGACTCTGCTTAGAGTCACAAAGACAGTTGTTAGTGAAAACAAGTGCTAGAAACCTGCAGCAAAGCATTTCAGAAAGCAGAAGGGCTGTGTGTTGATAGTCTCACATTTTAAAATGAAGGTTGAAAAGATACTTTTTTATTGTTCAGCCCCCTTTAACACTCACAGAAACTATACACAAATTCTCATCAATGTATGCCTTGGCTCCTTTGGTTCCTAGTTAGTGCTCTATTTCCATCCTCCTACTCTCTGTGGCTCCTCCCCACAGCTTATAAGTATGGTGGAGTCCCTCTCAAGACTAGGAAACCTATGAAGGCTTCCTGTCCTTGAATCTTTATGAGACCTTCTTAATCAAAGTCCTCCAAAGAACTGTCTACCACTGAGAGACTCACTTGCTCTTCCCCCATTCACTCATGATCTGTTTAAAATCAAGATACCAGCCAGGCTCGGTGGCTCAGCCTGTAATCCCACACCTTGGGAGGCTGAGGTGAGTGGACTGCCTGAGCCCGCGGGTTCGAGACCTCATCTCTACAATGAATCAAAAAAATTAGCTGAGTGTGGTAGCGCACGCCTGTAGTTCCAGCTATTTAGAAGGCTGAGGCGGAAGGGTTACTGTAGCCCAGCAGGTCGAGGCTGCGGTGGCCAGGAGCGGCCACTGCACTCCAGTCTGGGCGACAGAGTGAGACTCCAACTCAAAAAAAAAAAAAATCAAGATACCACCCCAGAACTCACTAAGGCCTTTCATACTAAGGCCTTTCATACAAAGGTCACCGGGGGCAAGCCTGACTCTCAAATTTAACAAACTTTTCTATATCTCTTACCTCTTTCCTGAATCCAGCACTGGAAACAAATATGCAAACATACTTACACACATACACCTCACATATATGCATATACTTTTGGAGGAACTTATAGAAATGAGACTTTTCAATTAAATTTAATCTGTGAATAATGATCATGTTTTACTTATGCAACAAAATATATATATATAAGCAACCCAAACAGGCTTCAAGCCCTGGGAAAAATATTATAGACTCATGTTCTGCTCTGAGGATGAAGCGGTTTATTACTCTATTTAGTTTGAGCTTGACCTCTACATCTTTCACAATGAGATCAAACTTTCAAAAGAGCCTGCAGCACAGTCAGTGATGCAAACAGAGAAGCCACAGGTTTGATGTTGTACACGCAGGAGTTCTTATACACTCCATGGATCACCAAGCAAAGGCCCCGACATTTCCAATTTAAAAGCCTGAATGAGAAGAAAAGGGAGCCACGGGCTGGGCCCTCTGTCCAGACTCCAGCAGCCCAAGCCTCTGGGTTTGAAGTGCCTCAATGGTGTTATTTTGGGTTAGTTACTAGGCAACTCTGTCGGTCACAGCAGAGCTCTCAGTGGCACCATTACCCGTGTCATCTTTCAATAGACTCCACACAATAGCTCAACACCAGTCACCTTCTTCTCACAAAGGCCCATGTCAGCAATCAGGACAGAAACCGAGACTGCGTGGGCTGGTTTTATATAGGAGGCCTCATAATTGGTCTCCGTGTAGTTTCAGAAACAAATGCCATTATGACTGTTATGCAAATCAATGGCTCATGAAAAGGGAGTCAACAATAAAGAGTGTAAAGTAAAAAATAATTATAAATCCATCAGGTGGAATGGTCAATAAATAAGACACCCCAGGAAGTTTGATCTCCTTCAAGTCTCCAGGATGCAACCTGGGCAATCAGTGACTGTTCAGTCACTGAAATAGATGATTCATTCTCCCCTTCCTGGTATTTTGAGACAACATACCCTGCTATCTGGGTGGAGAAAAGCACCTTCCCTCTATTACTTTTAAACAGACTCAATTATTATTTTGGCTTAAAATTTTGTTCCATCCTAAAATATAAAGTTTACTAGGGTCTGTGCACAGTGGATTATGCCTGTAATTTCAGTGCTTTGGGAGAACAAGGTGGGAATATCACTTCAGGCCAGGAGTTAGTAAACAGGCTGGGCAACATAGTAAGACATTGTCTTTACAAAAAAAAAAAAAAAAGCTGGGCTAGTGGCACACACCTGTAGTCCCAGTATTGAGGACTCCAAAGTGAGAGGATTGTTTGAAGCTAGGTGTTCATGGTTACAGTGAGCCATAATTGTGCCACTCTACTCCAGCCTGGGCAACAAAGTGAGACCCTGTCTCTAAAAGATAATGATAAATAATAAATTAAATTTTTTTAAAAGGTTATTAGGGGTTGTTGGTGTAGTTCTGAGAAAAGCAGGTAAGGTAAAAAGGAAATGAATGCAGAATTTTCACAGGAGGATATGTAACTGCCCATCAGACACTTTAGGTCAATGTCCCACATGAAACTGAACATGAACATTTTCAAAGTTGACCTAACACTGCTCCTTATTCTATATCACATTATTTTCCACTAAGGGTACCTGCTTTCCTCTAACCACTCATGCTAAAAATAATCCACCTTTCCCTACTGTCTCTCACCTTTATGAGGGTATGACTTGAGTAGTCACACCAGACTCCATCTATAGAAGGATCTCAGGCTTATTTATACACTTCACCATTTATCACAATTTGCCCTGTGTTTTCATTTTGCGATAGACCCTACATCTAATGTAGCCTGCCCTGCCTTGTGTTTGTCTCCTCAAAGTAGCCCTTCTACCTCCTACACAAAGCTAAAAATTTATCAGTTCTAGAATATTCCAGGCAGCAGGAACAGCAACAGACCACTCTGAGGTGCAAAACAGGATGGATGCTAGATAGAGAGAGGCTTGGAGATCCTGGATCCACTTCCTGCTGTTCTCCTCTGTCCTTCCTGTATATTATTTATGTCTAGGGCTCCTGGCTCTTTTTCCTCAGTCCTGCCCATGTGTCCATTTGGATCTAACACAAGGTTTTGCTACCAAAATGCCAGGAGTTCAGTTGGGTTCCTGTTGCTCACTGTACAGAAAGCCAATCACTGAGATATATGGTATTTAGAGAGAAGAAAGCTTTCTAACTCGGTGATATCAACCAAGAGAATAGGACATTCAGTCTCAAATTCATCTTCACTTTCCACTAAAGCCAGAGGCTTATACAGTGGGGTTGGAACATAGCTATATGTGAGAAAACATGAATTAAGGAAGCATAAGGAAGAAGATTTGAGAAACAAGAACTAAAAGGGCTAAGGCAATCATTGTAGATGAGGAGTCTGGCATTTCATTGTCTGGATGTGGTGATCTGGTGAGTTTCAGTTCCTTAATAGTACAGGACCAAGGGTCAATTTCCTGAGAAAGGAGCTCAGATAAGACTGATGCAAGTTTTAAGATCGGGAGGGTCAATTGCTATATTTATTAAATAAAACATAGACATCAGTTCTATGGGGAAGTTGGCCAGTTTCCATTTTATTATTGTTGTTTTTCATCTGTGACACTCTCTCTTAGAAACAACTCAGCAATTACCCTTAAGATCTTCCCATGTTTGAACACTCTGCTTTTGGGCTTATTCTCCTTCTGTAGTGGGAGCAGGAGGTAAGACAGGGCCTCATCTCTTAGAGCTTTTATACACAGTCCTTCTGGTGTAATTCAACCACAACAAACTCTGAGTCTCTATACCTTTGTACAGGTCACTCTCTTGGCCTACAAAACCTTACCTACTCAATTCCTCAGAAATATAAACCAGCAAACTACTTGCTTTCTTTTCAGATAAACTCTACCACTACTTGGAAAGGCTGAACTTCTGGATAAAGTCACCCTCCTCTTCCTCTATCTTCGTGTAACCAGTTTGTACATTTCTACTATAGAACCAGTCACGCTGTAGGATGTCTAGGGGAAAGAAGGAAGAGAGACAAAGAGGAAACAACAGATCCAGACTCCTAAAGAGAAAGTTTACAAATTAGAAGTGAAGGCGCTTGAAATACACTATAGCCTCCAAGGACAATCCACGACCTCCCAATTTCCCCTCATCTTTTCTCATCTGGAAATGAGAGGGCTGTCATAAATGCGTCTGACCTGGGCCGACTTTCTAGAGACAACAGCCTGAGTTCTTTCTTTACAGCCCGATGAGAAGTCATAAATCCAAAATTCATGAGCCCAGTCACCCCAAACTCCCATGTCCTTCCCTGCTTCCTGTATGCATACAGGAGAGCTCAGAGTCCTCCCTGCCTCCCTCACTGGAAGCAGGGCTTTGGCATTTACGCTGGATTTCAGTTTCTAAAGAGTCAAGATGACGGAGTCACACGCCCTCAAACTACCCGTAATACACTGAAAGATCTTCTCCTCAGACTCTGTCACGCCTATCCACGTATGTGCAAAAGACTAAATCATTTTATTTGCTTTATTTCTTTTTTTGAAACTCAGAATCTCACTCTGCCACTTAGACTGAAGTGCAGCACTCACACCCACCACAGCCTTGACATGCTGGGCACAGGCAATCCTTCCACCTCAGACTTCCAAGTAGCTGGCACTACAGGATACAGGTGCACACCATGTCCACCTAATTTTTAAATTTATTGTGCAGATGAGGTCTTGCCAAATTGCCCAAGATAGTCTGGAACCCCTGGGCTCAGGCAATCCTCTAGCTTCTGCCTCCCAAAGTGCTGGGTTTGCGGGCGTGAGCCAAGGCACCAGGCCTAAGACGAAGTCACCAAAAACAAACAAAAAAAAAACCCCACGTGACATATGAAAGATCTCTCTGTTTCTTCCCCCTCTCTAAGTAAAATTAGTCCAACTAAATGTATTGTTCAAGAATTAGGAATTCAGATACACAATGAAATAACATCAAAATAAAGTGCTACACATTTATTCAATAAAAGTCAATACAATTGTTCTTTTATTTCTAATATTATAAAGAAAAATAATTCTGCATTATGTTTGCATTTGTCTCACAGTTTAATATATAAGAAGATGTTTATAAAATCTCAAAATATGAGAAAAAAAGAGAAGGCAATCACCTCTTTCTATTGCCCATTTAATTTCATTCTGGATTTCTAAATATGCAATGTTACTAAGTCTGGCATATTAATATTCAATGCCTGTAATGATATTACTGACTTCTGTTATGTTGCTGTTCTATTTTTTATTTCTATTTCATTTTCAAGTTATTTTTCACTCACTATCTCTATTCACTTTAAGTTTTTGATTCTCATTTTCTGTTTTCAATCTGTCCCTTTGGCCAGATTTTCTTTTTTTAAAATTTAAAAACAATGGCATACTGTGGAGGATAAGCTCATACAGCCAGCAGTCAGTCTTATCATTCAGACATGAATTAACATGCTTATTGCCAAAAACAAAAGTTCTTGATAATACTTTGTTTTGCTGGTCACATCACCCTTGACAATGCAATGTTTATTAAAATGCAATTGCAGTATGCCATGCCATGCCATGATTTAATGTTAGAAATTCGTTCCAAGAAGGAAGGAATACCTTCATCAAGAGCAACTGTGTTTGAAATTTTCTTGACATATAACATATACTAGTAACGTTTGTGAAGGAAAACTGCACCCTGTCTTTAATGACATCATTTATTCAGGATGATTGAATTAAGCATGCCTTGCTGCAGACCATGTAGCTCCACACTCAGGATCAAATGACACATGCTTTGTGCTGACTCCTGTCCTTGTACACGCAGGGCAAGGTAGTGTCCATATTTTCTAAATTCTCCTGAAATTAATAACTTAGTTAATGATAGCTTAATTTTTTTATAGAAAAGCTAGCTCTCATATAGATAATATGGAAAGTAGACTTAAAGAACTGAGATGTAAAACATATATCCCTTTTTTCTACTTTATACTTTCATGGCTTCAGTATTACTACCCTATACAAATTTTCTTATTATTAGCTTTTTTTTTTTTGGAGTCAGAGTTTCATTGTCATCCAGGCTGGAGTGCAGTGGCATGCTCATGGCCTGAACCTGTTGGGTACAAGTGATGATTCTGCCTCAGTCTTCCAAATAGCTGGAACTACAAGCACCAAAAAGCCCAGCTAATTTTTTGATTTATTGTATAGACAAGGTCTTGCCAAGTTGCCCAGGCTGTTCTCGAACCCCGGATTCAAACAATCCTCACCTCAGCTCCCTAAAGCACTGGCATTACAGGTGTGAGCCACCATGCCTGGCTATTACTAGCTCTTACTATTCTTTCAAGTTTATCCACAGTGACTAAACCCCAACACCTATTCATTTTGCCTTCATTTTTTCTGACAAACATGCTAAAACTTATATCTAAAGTATAGAGAGATAAGATGATGATAGTACTAAAAATATAACAATAACAACGGTAATATAGCAATGAACACAGCATTTACTGTGTACTGGGCATTAATCTAATCATTTTACAGATAGCAACTCATTCACTTTTCAAAAATCAATACCATAGATCTGAACAGAATTTCCTGTTTAAATGTTACTCCTCAAAAAACAAGTGAGAAATCACAACAACATAAAGTCTGCTATTGTTTCTACAAACTCACTATTTCAGAATATATGGAATGCATGATAAATGCATGAAATTTAGTTTGTAAATTTAAAAATATGTATATTTTTAAAGAATAAAAATAAATAAAAAGGTGTCACCCTCTTTGAGACCATAATAGAGCTATTTCCCATTAGATATTTCTAATTCCACTGGGTACTGCCCTCTTCCTTCTGAGCACCACACCCATGCAGGCATGGTCTTCTGAGTATGTTTTCTTTCACTGAGACTTACCTCAGTCAAGTAGGTACTTCGCCTGCATTGGCTGGCAATGCTGACTCCCTTAGAACATTGCAGGGTTACCTTACATGGGATGACATGAACTGCTACTATGTATAGCTGAGTGTATGTCTAATCATATCTGCAATGTATTATTTTAGAGATAGGGTTTATTGTTTTGCCAAAAGTTAAGAAATATTGCAGAATAATGTGGCCATTCTACTCTATTGTCTATACTACACTCCATTAGCAGGTACCCAAAGCACTGTGGTTTGGCCCCCAATATTTTACAGGGTATTGATTTCTGTATATATGTTTTCCTCCTTCCTGCAAGTCATAAATATGAGCCCATGCAGACCTGAGATGACAGTCAAATCTGAGGAACACACCTCCATCCCTCCCCCAGAAGCTCCTCTTTAAGATGAAACTTTCTTGATTTGGCCAGATTTATAAATGTATTTCCCCTCCTTGTTGGACAAATTATTCATCAGGAAGTTGCCGGGTCCTTTGGGAAACATCATCCCAGTGGGTCTGTCTCATCTGTTCCCAATATATGGCCTGCCATCTTCATCCAAGAAGACTTATTAAGTTAGTTCTGTTAACTGTATTAGAATCGTCATGATTTTTTAGAAACATAGTTTTCTCAAAGCCATTTTAAATCTATGACTAAGAGTTCTGCAGTTTGGTGCTTAATCACCTTACTGGTCACAAACTATGGTGTTCACCAAACATGCTTACTGCTCTCCCTCATCCCCTTGCTCTCCTGCATGCATCTCAGATAGTCAGTCAGCTCTGGACTGTGGTTATGATGGAAACCAGGAATAGAGAATCCTGCACAACTTCCTACTGCTTACTGAGCCACCATGGTGGAGGTAAAGATGGCAGAATCCCCATCAGTGTGGAATCCTGGTTTGTGGCATTTGATGATGTCCATAACATGAAATCTAACATGTTCGATTTCAAGTTATTAATGTGAAGTTACAGAATGGAGTGTTGGGATGACCTGAACAGAACTGACCCTCTGGCACACCACCATAAGTTCCAGAGGAAGAGGACTTAACTACAGTTTAGGAACAGAGACAGAACACATTGTTTTATATAACTGAAGTAAATGATATTCAGTATCGATTTGGTTGAGCTTAGACATCTCCATAGGAAGCCCTAAGGGATTGAGATGGTGTGCAAGTGTTTTGCATCTAAGATAGTGAATCTATCAAGGAGAGGAGGTTCACAAATTAATTCAAAAACAACAGGCTATCTCCCATGTCTTGCAAAGGAATTCAGTGTGAACTCAGATTCAATAAACTTGGTACTGAATGAACATTATGTGCCAAGAGTAACGTTAGCTATTTTTACATTATGCTACCCCATTTCATCACAAACCCCTTTATCTTATCTCTATTCTATAAGTGATAAAAATGAGGCATATGAAAGATACAAAAGAGTACATGCACTCATGGCAAGAAATCCAAAGAGTACATGCAATCAAGCACTCTGTCTTCAAGCTCAACATGCTGATTTTGAATCTCATGACATAGTCTCCAAAATAAATGAATAAAAGTCTAGAATGTAGCTAAAGGAAATAAAGTTTTATTTTGCTCAAGAATGTCACAACATTGTAAAGATAATTGTAGCCAAAGAGATGAGCAATCAGAAAAAAACAATTAAGTATTTGGAGTATTTCCTTAGTGTCTCTAACTTCAATGAGGTATGTAAACATTTCAGAAGCTCCTACATGCTACAGTCACCTTGTGAAAAGGGGAGTTAACTCAAACAAACCAAAATCCATTATCAATTATAGATATATCTGACATAAAGAATGACTTTCCAGCTATTATAGTTTGATAGAAATATATTTTATTGTTTTTGTTTTTATTTTTTTGAATCAGGGTATCACTCTGACTCCTGGGCTAGAGTGCACCATAGCCTTGACCTTTGGGTATAGGTGATCCTTTTTTTCAGCCTCCTGAGTAGCTGAAACTACAGGTATGCATCATCTCACCCAGCTAATTTTTTTCTTATTTTTTGTAGAGACAAGGTCTTGCTTTGTAACGTAGGCTAAGGAACATCTATCTTTTTAAAATCTCAATCTGCTTTATGTTCATTGTAAACCCTTTGAGTCCAGAGTATACTGCCCCAACAGAAGGAAGATTTCTTTAGCAAATGTCAGATATTGTTCTTCTTGTATGATATATGCCCCATTGCAAACTAATAATTTAACACTCTAGCTTACACATCAGTCTCTTTATGATGCTTTTGTTGTATGCCCCTTAAAAATTGATATAATCTAAAACAAATAAAATAGATTTTCTGAAGCTGCACATTTAGAAGTCAGTTTCTAGACCTACTGTGGCCCACCAAAGGTCTGTGACACTTTCTCTATATATTTCATTAGTGAAAACTAAAGTTTAACCATACTTAACTATAAAGATATCCTGAAGGTTAATTTAAATTTAATTAAGTTAATTTATTTTTAAGTTAAACATAGCCAATTCAAAGAACTGAATTGACAACTGAATTAAATTTTCCAGAAAAATAGCTGGTTTTATTCACCGACAGATTTAGAGACATTTTCACAAATCTACCAAGAGCATCATTTTACAATTTGCTGAAGTGCCCTAAATTAGTTCATTTTCAAATGCAAACAGAAGAAGTTTTCTTATTCCCCAAACTCTTTTTAACTTCAGCACACCAAATAGAAAATTAGTCTCACCTATAGGTGAGAAGACGGAATGAGCAGTAGAAAGTTCATTAAATTGTTCTTTTTGAAGTCCTTTAAGGTAAAGATTATATAAGGCTGGCTGAAAATAGAATGACTTGGCATAAAGTTGAAAATGCATTTAACAAAAGATTATAAAAATCCCTTTGCCATCTAGTCAGAGTTTATATCAGATCTTGTTGCTTCTGAAATCTCTCTCCCCAAATATTTTCGGGTTTTAATCTTGCCAACCTAGAATGGCTTTCAGAAGAATATAGTCCTAACTAAATATTTTAGTTTTGGATGAGACTTACCCTCTGTTTATGCATTTCCTTCAAGGATTGCCTCAGGTTAATAAACTTGTCTAAAACAAGACTTCAACTGCGTAGCTCACTAGTCAACTGTATCTTTACAGCTCCCTTTCTTTTTTTTTTTGAGTTGGAGTCTCACTCTGTCGCCCAGACTGGAGTGCAGTGGCAGCTCCCTTTCTTTAACAAAGAGTTTTACTTCCTAAGTAGCTTTTAGTAATAGCTAATTTGTTAAAACCATAATACTGCTATTTTCAAGCTATCCTAAAAGGGTATATATGAGTTAAAACAGAATACACTTTCCAAATAGAGTCAAAGTGTGAAGATTATTTTTAAAAAACATAAGGATTAACAATCAGGAGATTTTTTTTTAATTTTTTTTTAAATTTTTAGTCTCCGACCTTAATTTATTCATCCATCTCTCTAGGACACAGTTTTCTGACTTGTAAAATAAGAAGGTTGAACCGAAGTTACTTTCACATCTAAAATGCTAGCCATTACAAAATGAGAATGCAGGAACAAATTATCTGTCTAGGAGCAAATTAGACCAATGAATTTCAGTTATTTTGACAACAGAAAAAGAACACCAGATCCAACCTGCTCTTCAACCAGGTGCCCTTCAGGAAACTCATCCGAGGGTGTGTTCCCCTTTGGAACACTTTTTCTGATCAACATATTCTGTTCAAACAATACTTACACTATTATTTTAATGAAAAATAATTAAAACATATGAATTTATTTTTGATCTGTTTATCTAGTTCTATTAGAGTAAATACTATTTATATAATCATAACATTACAAGGGGTATTTTGAAGTTTTCTTTTTTAGAATTTGTATATAAATGAAAGAAAATATAATTAATTAAAATTATGAAGCAAACTGTAAAGTCTTTAACTTTAACCAAGTAAAAATAATAAAATAACAAAAATTAGAATGGGAAGCAGAGACAGTAAAAAGAAAAGCAGATGTCTTCATTTCCTTATGTTTTACAACAGAAGTCAATTTGGACTATCTAAATTTGGTAAATCAATAAATAAATGTTTAGAAAAGTGCAGGGAAACAACCACAAAATATCTAAAACTGAAAATATAAACATCAAAAATTGTGTACTAAGACAAGTATAGGATATGATAGAAGGATATGACACTATATATTTTATGTTAAGGAGTCAATAGGTGTGATCAAAGCTGATCAATTGAAATGTATGTATATTATCAAGTTAATGTTAATCACTAGATGCTCCAAGTTCAAAGCTCTTTTTTAGGGTTTTTTTGTTTTGTTTTGCTTTTTTGAGTTGGAGTCTCACTCTGTCACCCAGACTGGAGTACAGTGGCCGTTCCCAGCCACCACAGCCTCAACCTGCTGTGCTCCGGCCATCCTTCCGCCTCAGCCTTCCAAGTAGCTGGAACTACAGGCGTGCGCAACCACACTCGGCTGATTTTTTGATTTATTGTAGAGATGAGGTCTCGCCAAGTTGCCCAGGTGGGTCTCAAAGCTCTTAAAAGTGGTTACCTCTAAAAACTGGGGAGAGAATTATGATTGGGAAAGTGAAGAGTGAGATCACTGTATTTACCTACTTGTAAAAAACATTTGATATTTCTTTAACATATCTTATTTCATAGTATTTATATCTGTGATAGAAGAATAAGTCTAACTTGATATTATTAATGGTTTATATTAGCGAATTGCTTAGAGCTTACAAAAATACTTTCAATTAATATTTTATTTATGCATGTTTTCAAGAAAAATTCCATCATTATTATGTATAATCAAAGAAGAAATGGATAGAGAAAAAATAAAATTGACTTGCTCAAGGTCACACAGTTGTGAAATAACAATATTAAAGCACAAACCCAGGTCTCTTCTGTTGCCAATTTTTTCTTAAATTTTTTTTCTTTTTTTTTGAGTTGGAGCCTCACTCCGTCGCCCAGGCTGGAGTGCAGTGACACACTCATGGCCACACCAGCATCGACCTGCTGGGCTCTAGTGATCCTTCTGCCTCAGCCTTCCATGTAGCCGGAACTATGGGTGGAAACTACCAAGCCTGGCATTTTTTTTTTTTTTTTTAATTTTATTGTAGAGACGAGGTCTGGCCAAGTTGCCTGGGCTATTCTCAAACCTACAGGATCAGGCAATCCACTCACCTCGGCCTCTCAAAGTGCTGAGATTACAGGCTGAGGCACCGAGTCTGGTTTTTTCTTCAATTTTAATTTTAAGCAGACTAGGTTTTATTTAAATGAATTGTTGTATTGTAGTTGTTTTGTTTTCAAATTTGCAACACGCATTTCTAATAACTGTCTTGTATTCCCTCAGTAGTAAATTCTGAGACAAGGATTCAAGTATAAAAGTACAAGTAGTTTCTTAGAGAGAAGATTGTAGAAAATGGCAGTATTAGTAGGGAACTGAAATGGGGAAGGAAAGCAAGACAATAAAAGATGTGTTATCAAGCAACTTATTTCTGTGGAAAATGGAGAATGTTTTTGGAAAGACCCAGGAAAGATTATAAAATACCCACCTCAGAACTTCTCCACCCAAGGGGCAAGGGAGTTTGGGTATTTACCTATAAATCCCTTCACTCTTTGGTTTGATATTCCTCATGGGAGATTATCTTGGGGACATTGCTTGACATGTCCTTCAGGACCTGCTAGCCAGGCAGGCTCCAGTGGGTTCAGTTGGAAGTTGGGAATGGGCAGAAATGTTACTGCCAGGGACACTTGGTGGGACATTGACAGAATCTGCTAGAAACCACCAACTAAATTGTTAACATTTATTTGAGCAAAATTTACATCTTGTTTTTTATTCTACTGCCTAGTATGGGACTGGCATTGAATTATATGTTAATTCATCAGGTTTGGAATACCCAGGCATTCTGATCATGTGACTGTTTTAGCACATGTTAGCAAAAGTCAGAAATTTTTTGACAAATTCTGTCACAAAATGAAAAAAGTAGTTATGGCATTGATACCTCAGATGCTGGTTTACATGCCAATGATGGTCTAAAAATAATTTTTTAAAGAACAATCAATCAATGGCAAGATAAGAAAAAAATTTTATAATTGTGTGAGATCTATAAAGGTTGAACTAAACTGTAATTTGAAATTATCTGTCCTGTATTTTCATTTTTTTACTTTATTTATTTATTTATTTTTATTTTTTTGAGTTGGAGTCTCACTCTGTCACACAGACTGGAGTGCAGTGGCCGCTTCTGGCCACCGCAGCCTCGACCTGCTGGTCTCCGGCGATCCTTCCACCTCAGCCTTCCAAGTAGCTGGAACTACAGGTGTACACTGCCACACCCGGCTAATTTTTTGATTTATTGTAGAGATGAGGTCTCACCAAGTTGCCCAGGTGGGTCTCGAACCCGGGCTCAGGAAATCCACTCATCTCAACCTCCCAAGGCATGGGACTATAGACTGAGCCACCAAGCCCGGCTATGTACTATATTTTTATATTAAAATATTATTTTCTTATAAAATTATAATGTGACTAAATAATACTCTGTTTTTCCATTTCTATGCCTATATGGGTCCTTTATTTTCCTTATATATTTCTGGGTAAATGTTTTTGTGTGGTTACATGTTATATAAATCAATTTTTAATTAAAAGTATACTAGTTTATGATTTTAAAAGCCTAAAACTTCTGATATATAAGCTATTTCCTCATAATACTTTGTGTGCTCAAACTACTTTATGAGTAATTTTCCAAATTTAAAATAGCCTTAAAATCATGGATGTGATTTCACAAGGCAAATAAGATGAACAGAACCTTTATAAGTGAGAAATATAATACTTGTTTACTCATAAAGAAATGAAAATTGAACATCTGCTTAGCTATTTTAAGATTACATGATGAAAAAATTAATTCTGTTTACTTTTGGTTAATTATCTTTACTTTCATACCATGAAAATAAAATATTTTATTTTAAACATATTACAGATATATTTATTGAGGGAATGATTTACAAAGTAAGATATATACATTCCTTTGAGGAAAAAGGATCTTTGTTATATAGTCTTATTTAAAACTCCACTATATACGAAAATAGTCATATTTTCCAAGTATAAAATGGCATTCAATGGCTATAGTTTTGTCCACTCTTATCAATCTTTCTGTATGTAATTCAACTTTTATTTAGTTTAATTTTATTCATTAAATGATGAATAAGATTTAAGTATATTAGTAGAGCAATATGAAAACAATCTGCATGACATTTGGGAATCTAGCCGAGTCATTTGTTGGTGATGAGAAAGCCAAAACCACCCAGAGATAGAGGAAGTCACACTGTAAGGCTCCAACCAGGCACATGCAGCTAGATTTAGGTGAAAGAAGCAAACACCAAGAAACTTTGGAAGAAAAAGGAAGTCACTATAGGTTTATATATAGCTTGGAAATAACTCTTTGAAGACAGAAAAAGGTAGTCCAATTTTGTGTTTGTAAAGGGGCATACTCAAAATCTTATTTTCACTTGTGTTTTGCATTCTTGATTTACCTCTTTAGCATACATTCCAGGTTTTATCATTTTTAGCAACTCTTTTTTGGTACTTGTCAGATATACCTGAATTCTGTATCTCCCATGGCTCTGTAACTTCACTATGAGCCAGTGGGCAGTGATTTCTATCAAGCAGAGTTTTAAGGGCACAGGATAAGGGTACTCCCTCTTTTTGTCCTCAGATATCTGACTCTCTTTTTCCTTATACCTAGTATTTACTGTGAGCTCATTGGAGAATGTCAATGGCTGAAAACACTACTTCCATATAATAATATGTGTGATAGTATAGTGACCACTGTAATTATTATTTCTTCAGTAGTTGGCAAAGTCATCTAAAAGATTTAAATATCTTCCTAATACATATATTATTGCCAAAGATTAAAAATTTAGGGCTCATTTAGTTGCAAAATAATGGATTTTTAAAATTATTTTATTTTAAAGATGTGGGGTACAATTCAGGGTTAGGTGCATGATGGTCATCATACAGGTAAAGTTTGGATACCCTTATAGATGTCATTCGTCCTCCCCTCCCCTGGCAGTGTCCTACTGCTGCCAATCCCTTTATTTTTAAACCCACAAAAAAGATACTTAAATAAATAGATATTTCTTATGAATATTCTAATTAGAAATTATGCTAATAGCAATTGCTAAAGCTAAAAATGGTTGAGAAGATTAATTACTTGTATGCCTTGAGCAACAAGAGACAAAAATAGATGCTTCTTCAATCTTTAATACTCAAGTATTTTATTGATCTGTTCCTGATAAGAATGAAAGAATAACCTTCTAAAGTTTAGAAAATCATTTTAAGAAGTAGCAATTTTTTAAAGATTTTTAAAATATGTGCATAAATGTTGATTTAATTTTAACAAGTGCTATATGATCTATGAGATATTTTTGTAGAAAATAATGACTCGATTGTAAGCCATTCACATTAAGAAGAAACAAGAGACTTTGCCATGTATTAAGATTGATTATGAAGCTAAAGTGATATATATATAGAGAGAGAGAATTATTGCAAAGATAAATAGACCAATGATATAAAAAAGAGAATCCAGAGACAGATTCACACGTTATTTGAATAATGACAAAGACAATACTTAACTGAAAAGACAAAGCAAAGAATGACCTTTTCAAAAGATGGCATTTTGCCAACTGTATATACACATGTAATAAAGATTAAAATTGACCCCTGCTTTTGAACATATATAAAAAAATAATTCCAGGTGATTGTTACTCTAAATATAGTGGATAGAACATTAAATCTTCCATATGGTAGCATATAAAAATATTTTCATAAACTTGGTATAGACAAGATTATTTTATTATTAATATTATTATTATTAGACATAATGGAAAAGATTGATAATTGGATTACATTAAATTAGAACTTCTTAAACTTAAAAACACCATTAAAAAGGTAAAAATGCAGGCTACAGAATGGAAAAATAATTTGCAGCACATATAATCAACAAAGAACTTTTATCTAGCATATATATTTTTAAATGCTGTAAGTTACTAAGAAAAGACTGATAGAATAGACAAGAGACTTAAAGAGCATTTCACAATAGAAGGCATTCAAAAGACCAATAAACATATAGAAATGTGACTGACATCACTACCTATCAGGGGTATGCAAATTAAAATTACAACCATATGCACACCAGAGTGGCTAAAATTTAAACAATAATACTCCAAAGTTGGAGTAGCTTGTTTACTATATACTATTTGTGAGGGGAGGAAGAGAAAAGTGAGTTCTTAAAACCACCATATGAAATTATTTGGTAATATTGACTAGCATTTAACATACAAAAACCCAAGTACAAGAAATTTCATTCCAAACTGAATATCAAAAAAACTGTGTGTGTGTGTGTCTGTGTGCGTGTGTAAACAAAATCATCTACCAAAATCTTTATAACATCATTATTTGTAATACTAAAAAGCTGTAAACAACTTAATGTCCTTCAATTGAAAACTAATTAAATTATGTCATATTTATAGAATACAGTGAAAACACATGAACTGCTGTATGCAGCCACATGGATGAATATCACAGCCATAGTCCTGAGTAAAAAAATCTAGATGCGAAAAATGTATACATAAAGATTCAACTTTGTAAGTAGCCCTTACTATTTTGAGGTATATTTATACCTAAGTGTTCAAGGGTTTTTATCAAGAAGGGATGCTAGATTTTATTGAAACTTTTTCTGCCTTTAATGATATAATCGTGTGTTTCTTGTTTTTACATCTGTTGATGTATTTAATTACATTTAGGTCTTCTGGATGATGAAGCAGCCCTGCATCCCAGGGATGACATCTAGTTGGTCATGGAGGTGATTTTGGGGATATGTTGCTGGATCTGACTTGCTAGAATCTTTTTGAGAATTTTTGCATCTATTTTCATCAGGGATATTGGCCTGTAGTTCTCTTTCTTTGTTGGATCTTTACCCTGTTTGGGTATCAATGTGATGTTACCTTCACACAATGATTTGGGGAGCATTCCATCATTCTTGGTTGCCCGGAATACTTTTAATAGGATTGGCATCAGCTCTTCCTTGTATGTTTTGTAGAATTCCACTAGAAAGCCATCTGGTTCATCTTTTTCTTGGTCAGTCTTGCTAGGGCTCCATCAATCTTGTTTACCCTTTCAAAGAACAAGTTTTTTGTTTTGTTTAATTTTTCTAATATTTTTGTCTTTGGTGATCTGGATTCTTCTGCTGAAGTTAAGGTATTGGTGGTCTTGTCTTTCCAGCTCCTTTAGGTGATTTGTTAGGCTGTTAGCTTGTGATCTTTCTATTTTCTTGATGTATTTGTAGAAGTAAACTCCCCTCTTAGTACTGCTTTCATGGCATCCCAGGGGTTTTGTTAAAATGTGTCTTTATTTTCATTTGTTTTGAGGCATCTTAATTTCTGCTTTGATTTCTTATTGACCCAGGAGTTGCTCAGCATCATGCTGTTTAGTGTCCACAACTTTGTAGACTTTGGGAGGGATTTTGTTGGTGTTGATGTTTATTTGTATTCTACCATGGTCTGAGAAAATTCACAGCATTATTTCGATTTCATGAAATTCGCTTATGTCTATTTATGGCCAAGGATATGATCAGTCTTAAAGTACATTCCATGTGGTGATGAGTAGAATGTATATTCCATGGTTAATAGCCAACATATTCTACATGGAAAAACAATTACAAGCATTTCCCCTGAAAACCAGAACAAGACAAGGATTCCTAATCGCACACTTTATGTTCAACATAGTGTTAGAAGTCCTAGTTAGAGCAATCAGACAAGAGAAGAAAATCTAGGGTATCCAAATAGAAAAAGAGAATGTCAAGTTATCCTTCTTTGCTGACGATATGATCCTACACCTCGAAAACCCAAGAAAATCTATCTGTCAAACCCTCCTTGCACTGACAAAGGATTTTGGTAAAGTCTCAGCGTACAAAAATCAACATGCAAATGACAGTTACATTCTCATATACAACAACAAACAGGCAGAGGATCAAATAAAAAGCACAGTCTCCATCACAATAAACACACACACACACACTCACACACACACATGAAATATCTCAGCATCTTCCTAACCAGAAAGGTGAAAGACCTTTATAATGAAAACTACAAACACTGCTCAAAGCAATCAAAGAAGACACAAACAAATAGAAAAGTATTTAATGCTCATAGATAGAATAATCAACACTGTTTTGTTTTTTTTTTGAGTTGGAGTCTCACTCTGCCACCCAGAGTGGAGTGCAGTGGCCACTCCCGGCCACTGCAGCCTTGACCTGCTGGGCTCCGACAATCCTTCCGCCTCAGCCCTCCAAGTAGCTGGAATTATAGGCATGCGCTACCACGCCTGGTTAACTTTTTGATTTATTATAGAGATGAGGTCTCACGTGCCCAGGTGGGTCTCAAACCCACAGGATCAGGCAATCCACTCACCTCAGCCTCCCAGAGGCACAGGATTACAGGCTGAGCCACCGGGCTGGCTAATCAATACTGTTAAGATGTCCATCCTCCCCAAGGCAATCTACAGATTCAATGCAATACCCATTAAATTACCAACACCATTCTTCTCAGACATGGAAACAAAAATACAGAAATTCATATGGAAAAATAAACAACCACGAATAGCCAAAACAATCCTTAAGAAAATAAAAAAGCAGGAGGTATCACACTTCCAGACTTTAAAGTTTGTTATAAGGCTATAATAATCAAAACAGCCTGGTATTGCTACAAGAACAGACATATAGACCAATGGAACAGGAAAGAAATACTAGAAGCAAAACCTCTACTTCTCAATCAACTCATCTCTGACAAAGCCTCCACCAACAACCACTGGGGAGAGGAGAACCTATTCTGTAAATGATGCTGGGGAAACTGGTTAACCATATGCAGAAACTGAAATAGAACCCCTGTCACCACACACAAAAATCAACTCTAAATGGATCAAAGACTTAAACGTATAACCTCAAACTATAAGTATCTTAGAAAATGCTGGAGGCACCCTTATGGAAATTGGATTAGGAACCAATTTCTGATCAAAACTCTCAATGCCCATGCCATAAGATCTAAGATAGACAAGTGGGACCACATCAAACTGAAAGGTAAAGAAGTCATCAAGAGAGCAGGGAGACAACTCACAGAATGGGAAAAAAAATATTTGCCAACTGCATATCTGACAAAGGCCTAATATCCAGGATCTGCAAGGAGCTCAAATATGCCAAAAGGAAAAAACAAAACAAAACAAAACAAAATCATACTCATTAAAAAGTAGGCAAAAAGCCGGGCTTGGTAGCTCAGCCTGTGATCCGGCGCCTTTGGAAGGCTGAGGTGAGTGGATTGCCTGAGCTTGCGGTTTCAACTCCCACCTGGGCAGCAAGACCTCATCTCTACAATAAATCAAAAAATTAGCCGGGTGTGGTAGCACGCACCTGCAGTTCCAGCTACTTGGAAGGCTGAGGCAGAAGGATCGCCAGAGCCCAGCAGGTCGGGGCTGCGGTGGCCGGGAGCAACCACTGCACTCCAGTCTGGGCGACAGTGAGACTCCAACTCAAAAAAAAAAAGTAGGCAAAAGATAGTCACTTCTTAAAAGAAGATATACAAGCAACCAAAAGATAGAGAAAATGCTCAGTCTCATTAATATTCAGATAAATGCAAATTAAAACCACACTGAGATACCATCTAACTACAGTTAGGATGGTCATCATCAATAACTCAAAAAAAAAAAAACAGATACTGGAGATGATGTGGGGAAAAGGGAATAATTCTATACAGTTGAAGGGAGTGTAAACTGGTACAACCTCTGTGAAAAACTGTGTTGCAATTCCTAAATGATCTAAAAATAGAGTTTCCATGCAACCCAGCAATTCCCCTTCTGGGAATATACCTGAAGGAACCAAAATCTATAAAAAAGATACTCTCACGCATGTTTATTGTAACATTATTCACAATAACAAAAACATAGAACAAATTGTGCTGCCCATTGAAAGACTGGATTAAAAAAAATGGGGTGCATATACACAATGAAATATAATGCAGCCATAAAGAATTACAAAATTATAAACTTCACAGTAACATGGATGGATTTAGAGTCTACTGGGTAATCTATCACAGAAACAAAGAACTGAGTACTACATGTTCTCATATATAAACAAACCCTAAATATTTATCATAATACTGTAAGGAAGGGATTGGCAGTAGCAAGAAACTGCCAGGAAGGGGGGGAATGCAACATTAATCAAGGCCCATATTGTTAATAAAGGCAATGTGGGTACCAAAGGGAGGCCCAGACTTTACCTGTATGATGATCGCTTATCTACCTGAAGGGTGCAGGGAACAGTCAGAAGGGCGTCTCCTGAGATGGTGCTAAACACTGTATAGAACCAAACAAAGACAACAAAGGCCCTAAGCTCCGACTTTTCCCGTGCACGTGAAACTTAAACCTGTGCGTGAGTAACTTCTCCCTGTAGGAATACTACCTCCTAGTCTCCTCCAATAAAGCCCAAACACAGCACTGGCCAGCCCCTGCAAGGTCCAAAATACACCCCCTCTCCCTGCTTAGCTCTGTCTCTCACACTCTCTTGCCCTATCTCCCCCTCTCTCCCCCCTCTCTTGCTTTCTCTCTCTCCGCCTCTCTCTCACTCCCACTTTCTCTCTCTCTCTCTCTCTCGCTCTCTCTCTCTCTCTCCTTCTCTCTCTCTCTCACTTTTCCTTGGTTACAGTCCCTTCCTGTAACTGCCCCTTTAATAAATCTCTTGGTTCCGGCCGGGTGTGGAGTCATTACTGGCGCCGAAATCCTTTCACTACCTGATCCAGAATTGTACCCCGCATCTTTAAAATAAATTTAAAATGAGTCAATTGCTATACAGTTATATTGTTATAGTTTTATAACAGAGTATTTTTTGTTTTATCTTGTAAAGAAAGCTTTAAGTTATTGGTAATTTTTAAATTTAGTTTTGAGCTGGATACTGGTTATATGTATGTGACTGTGATAACTCATTGAGCGTACAATTAACATTTTGCATTTTTCTGAATGCATTTTTTATTTCAGCAATGAAATTTATTTATCTTTTAAATGAACTGTCAATTTTTCTTCCTCTAAATAAAATATAAAAACAGGGGAAGTATTTACCTATTCCCCCACTTGAAATGAACCAAAACAGACAAAATATGTGAAACAACACTTTCCAAGACACTGCACATCAGGTAATAAAGCATCCCTGAGAGCAAATGAAGTGAATCTGCTTCTACTGCGGCTGATTGAAGGTTCTACCCACCACAGGTTCTTAGGCGCTCATGTAATAGAAACTGACATGAAGTCAAACAAATTCCCATAAAAGGCTTTACTGGGGGTTGTAAAAGGTAGGTAGCTCAGGAGAAAGGATTCTCCAGGGTCCTAAAGAGGGCTACCAAGGGCTTTTAGTAGATGACATCAAAGGAAAGCCATGTTAGTATGATTTTTAAGCCGGCAAACGTAGTGTAGACACAGACCTCACATTTTGCATGAACAAAAAAATGACAGATAAACCTTACCTGATGAGGGGATTTTAGTATTAAAATGAAGCAAGGATTATAGTTGGAAACTCTGTAGTACTTTTGCTTAGGCTGGAGAGGGGCAGGCAAGTGGCTATCACTCCAAGCAAGATTTATGGCAATACATTGTTTTGTTTATCTTAATGGGTTTTTCAAGATTGTGATCTGTAGGAAGGCTCCAGCTGGAGTGTTGTTGCAACGTCTGAGGGAGGCCGAATCCTATCCCTACTGTGTCTAGAAGGGAGCTTCCAGAAAGTTGATTGCAGAAGACGCTCTGAGTTGAAAGTGTAGGAAACCAAACTGGCTAGGGCTTGCATCCAGAGTACCAGAGATGGGAAAGTAAAACAGGCACAGAACTTTGGAGTTCAGCAAAGGATGCCACTAGGGTATTCAGCAGAATGCGGAACAGGACATGTTCACCAGGAAACCATCCAAGGTCCAGGAAAAAGTATCACCAGTAAAGATGAGAGTCAACAAGGCTCTCACAAAGACCTGGGAACAGTTCCTGCTCCCACCAATCAGAATGGAAAGTCTCATAATGCATGAAATATTGTAGAGGATTCAAAGGAGTCTTACCTCAGTAGTGAAAATAACTATTCCTAAAGTTAAATGCAATTTTGTCTTGCCTAGCAAGTATTAAAAGTATGATCCATTACATATCTAGAGAGAAATTTTGGGGCTATAAAGTAACACTATGTTCAAAGTTTTAAAAAACTGTAAAACTTTTTTCCAAAGTGCTATTATTTTACAATCCCATGAGAAATGTATTAAGATTCCAATTTCTATGCAGCTTTGTCAACATTTGTTGTTGTCCATCTTTTTAATTTCAACTATCATGGTGAGTTGGAAGTGGTATCTCTGTAGTTTTGATTTGCATTTTCCTTAGAACCAATGATATTGAGTTTATTTTCTTAAGCTTAATAGCTGTTTGTAAATTTTCTTTGAAGAAATGTCTGTTAAAATCCTTTGCCAATTACAAAGAAAATAAGACCCCAAATAGTCACATTATTTCTAAGGAACTTAACTACATCTTGACAAAATATAAAGATAATTTATAGGAATGCAATAGCACCTGGATACCAAAAAGATAAAATTTTTAAAGTCTGGCATCTAATCAAAGGTTATCAGACATGCTAAGAAGAAATAATGCAACCTATAATAGGCAGAAAAATTAATCAATTGAAACTGTGGAGAACTAACCCAGATGTTAAAATTTGCAGACAAGGACATTAAAACTATTGTTACTGTTTTCCATGTGTTCAGACAGATCCGTGGAGACATAAATAGATATAGAACAGGCCCAAGTGAATTTAAATTGATAAAAACTACACTGTCTCAGATGAAAAATAAACAGGTTGGGGTAGGATTAATATAGATTAGAAATGGGATAAGAAACTACTGATGAACCTGAAGACATAAGCAATAGAAACTATCCAAAATGAAACACAAAGACAAAAACAAATGACAAAAGTAAGGAACATCAGTAGCCTGCCAAACAACCTCAAGATTCATAAAATATGTGTAATTGGAGTAGACACAGGGGGAAGGATGCAGAAGCAAGTTATGAAGATAAATAAAGACCAACATTTTTCCAAATTTGACAGTCTATAAAACCACAAATGCCAAAAGCTTAATGAACCTCTAGCATAAGAAATATGAAGTAAACTACAAGGCACATCACACTTGAATGTTCAAGAACACTGATAGAGCATCTTAAATGCACTTTTAAAATAAGACTTAGGATTCAGAAATCATGCTTCTGGATATTTTCCCAAAATATTTGAAATGAGTATGTTGAAAGGAAGACTGACTTTCCATGTACATTGCAGCATTATTCACAGTAGCCAAGGCATGGAATCAACCTGTGCCCATCAACAAATGAATGGATACAAAAATTGTGGCATATATACACAATGGAATAATATTCAGGTCTATACAAGAACAAAATTTTGTCTTTTGCAAAAACCTAGATGAAATTAGAGAACATTATGCTAGGTGAAATAGACCAGGCACAGAAAGACTAATTCAACGTTTTCTTACTTATATATGGGATCTAAAATAATTGAGCTCAAGGACGCAGAGAGTAGAATGGAGGTTACCAAAGGCTGGGCATGGAGGATATTGAAAGATGATGGTTAAAGGCATTTGACAGAAAGAATAAGTTTATCTATTTTAGACATATTGCACAGCATGGTGAATATAGTAAATAATAATGAATTATACATTTCAAAATTGCTGAAAGCTTAAAATATTCTCACCACAAAAATAATAACTGTTTAAGTGATTAATGCATTTAATTATTTCACATATTTATAAATTATAAATTAAATATCCCTGTGTGCCTCATAAACATATACAACTATAATTTACCAATTTATAGTTTTAAAACATTTTTTAAAAAAGACATGTATAAGCAGCAGAACAAAGATAAGAATGGCAACAAATTTTTTCTCAGAAATAATGTAAGCAAAAAGATGGTGGAGAAATATCTTTAAAGTATCAAAAGAAAAAATGTTTAAGTTGGAATTTGAAAACTGTAAAAATATCTTTCAGACAAGAGGGCAAAAGTGATAAAGAGTTTTTTTAGGGGGATAATGAAAATGTTATGAATTAGTTAATGTTTATGGTTGTACAACAGTGTAACTATACTAAAATCTACAGTATTGCACACTTTAAAAGAGTTAATTTTGGGGCATATGAATTGTAGTGAGTTGGTAATGACTTCACAAAAGATATATTCAAATTTTAACCTCTACGATTTGTTAATGTGACTTTATTTGGAAATAAGGTCTTTGAAGAAGTAATCAAGTTAAGGATCTCATGATGAGATTATTCTTGCTTTAGAGTAGGCCCTAAATCCAGTGAATGATGTCTATTTTAGAAAGGAGAGGGAGATTTGAGAAACTCATACACAGAAGGTAGAAGGCCGTGTGAAGATTGAAGCAGAGAGTTTCTACACTGCACGCCAGGGTATGCTGAGGAATGCCAGTAGCCACCAGAAGCCCAGAGAGAAAGACAGGAGCAGATTCTCCCTCAAAGTCCACAGGGAAACCAGCCCTGTTGGCAATTCATTTTGGACTTCTAGCATCTAAAATTGTGAGAGAATAAATTTCTGTCATTTTAAGCAATGCAGTTTGGGGTACTTTATTCTTAGGAAACTAATGCATAAATCATGAAGGGAGCCCCAAAATAACTGGAAATAATTTTTGAAGGGTGGGCTCCTTGTAGGAAAGGCTTCCCCCCACTAGGTAAGTGTTATAGGGACCCAACAGAATCAGTGTATTAGCTAGTGTTGTTATTAGAGGCTGCATTAGGCTTCAGTGATTTTTTTTATTCTTTCAACATGTTTGCACATTAGATAAAAGGTGATTTGTGAGCTTACCTGCCTGCACCACAGTTTAGCAGTTTTTGACCAAAAATGACATGATTCCAATGTTCCACCCTCCCTATTCATCCGATCTTGCCTGAGCCATTTTTGTTTGTTTGTTTGTTTCCCAGATGAAGAAAATCCTCAAAGAAACTATTTGCCAATGTGGAAGAGGTGAAAAAAAATGCAAAAGCATTAAATGACATCAAAATTGATGGGTTCAAAACTGTTTGAGCGTGTAAAAAAGCATCTGATAGGTGTATTGCTGAGAGTACTTTGAAGTTGACCAAAGTTTAGAAATGTAAGAATAAAAACACAAATTTTTTGCAAATAAATTCTGGTTATTTTGAGTCCCTCCTCATATATATGAATTTAAAATATATTTAATAATAAACAATTGTTTCAACAAAAATAATGTAATGATATTGGACTATAGTACATATAAAAGTAGATGTATGAAAACAACGCCACATTGTTCTGTGAGGATGAAATGGAAGTATATACTTGTAAGGTTCTTGTCCTTCCTGAAACCTCAGAATGTGACCTCATTTGAAAATAAGATAGCTGTAAATTTAATTAATTAAGATGAGGTCAGCCGGGCTTGGCGGTTCAGCCTGTAATACCAGTGCTTTGGGAGGCCTAGGTGAGTGGATTGTTGAGCCCGCGGGTTCAAGACCTGCCTGGGCAACTTGGTGAGACCTCATCTCTGCAATAAATCAAAAATTAGTCAGGCATGGTAGCGCGCCTGTAGTTCCTGTACTTGGAAGGCTGAGGGGAAGGATCGCTGGAGCCCAACAGACCGAGGTTGTGGTGGCCAGGAGTGTGCCACTGCACTCCAGTCTGGGCAACAGAGTGAGACTTCATCACAAAACAAAAACAAAACAAAACAAAAAAAGATGAGATCATAGGGAGAGAGTTTAGGCCTTTGATCTATTGTAAGTGGTGTCGTAAGAAAAATAGAAGAGACAGGGATAGACACACAGAAAGAAAATCATGTGACAACAGATGCAGAGATTGAGAGATGCAGCCACAGAACAAGAAACTCTTAGGGTTGAGAGCCATCATCAGAGATTAGGAAGAGGCAAGAAAGAATGTAACCCAATATTTCAGGGGAAGCATAGCCATGCTGACAACTTGATTTTATAATTCTAGCCTCCAGAAATGTGAGAGAGGAAACGTTTGTGTGTTAAGACACATAGTTTGTTGTACTTTGTTAAAACAGTGGTAGGAAATGAGTTGTACTAGATGTGAAATGGTATAATATCATTCAGGGGTATGATGTGATGAGTTAAAGATGCACACTGTAAACTCTAAAGCCACCTCTTAGAAAGCATTTGACAAAAAATTAACATCCATTCTGTTAAAAAAAAAAAAAAGGGAAATTTTCAGAAAACCAGAAGTAGAAGGGAACTTTTTCAGTCTAATAAAGAGCATAGATGGCAAACCCACTTCTTCCTGGTGAAAGAAGGAAAACTTTACCCTAATATCAAGGGCAAAAATAAATAAAGACATGTGCTACTCCCAATTTTAATCAACATCATACTGGAGGGTTTAGTCAATGCAATAGGGCAAGAAATACAAATAAAATACCTTAATTGTATGATAAAGGAAGAATTTAAAATTCTTTGTTTATTTACAGACATGACCATATATTTAAAAATCTAATAAAAATACGATTAAAAAGCTACTTAAACTAAATAAGTATATTTAGCTATGATTAATTTGAAATTTGATTAATATGAGCTTCTTGCTCATATACAAGATGAATACATAAAATTTAATTGCATTTCTATATACTAACAAGAACAATTGAAAACTAAAGTTAAAATATAAGACAATACTATTTTAAGTGGTACCAAACTATAAAATAATTAAGGATTAATCTAATAAAATTTGTTAAAAATCTATATACTGAAAACTATAAAATATTGCTGAGAAAATTAAAGAAGATTTAAGAAAATGGTGAGATGTATCTCTTCATGGGCATATATCAGTAGTAATATCAATATTAATACCATAAATATACTCATGATTAAAATCTATTCTTCACAAATTAGTATAATTTATTATAATAATCAAAATCACAGCAGATTTTAATGGAAACCAATAAGCTTATTCTAAAATTTACATACAAATTCAAAAGGCCTACACTACCCAAAATACCTTTTACCCCCCCAAAAAAAAAAAAAAA
>NW_007253788.1:834354-903598 GCF_000164805.1 Carlito syrichta
CTCCACTCTCAGACAAATGAATAAAGAAAATGTGATACACATAGTAGAACATCATTCAGCCATAAAAAAGGGAAATCCTGCCATTTGCAAAAAAAATGGGTGAATCTGAAGCATATCTGATAAATAAGATAAGCCAGACATAGAAAGACCAGCATGATCTCACTTGTGAAATCTGAAAAAAGATCAACTCATAGTAGGGGACAGTAGAAAGTTTTCTGCCAGAGGTTAAAAAGATATTGGTCAGAAGGTACAAAATTTCAGTTAGACAAGATAAATTTGAAGACCTGTTGTATAGCATAGTAGCTATAGTTAATACTTCTGTATTGTATACTCAGAATTTGCTTAATATAGATTTTGTGTTCATACACACTCACACATACACACGGTAACCATGCGAGGTGATGAGTGCATTAATTAACTGTGATAATCATTCATAACATATATGCATATCAAATCATCATGATTTACAACTGAATGTTTTGCATATATGCATTTTTATTTGTCAGTTATACCTCAGTAAAGCTGGAAAGTGGAAAATAAGATTAAAAATTAAAATATAAACAGTACTGTATCAAGATAGATGTTTGGCATCCAGTATATCAAGGTAAAAGTAGAGTGTTTAGAAAGAGACCTGCACATATGTACACAACTGATTCTGGAAAAAGAAAGGCAATTCAATGGAGGAAGGACAGGTGAAGCGTACTGGAATAATAATATAGGAATTTGCAGAAAAATTCAATATAATAATATGCCATATAATAAAGTTAACTCAAAATTCACTGTAGCTCTAAGTATAAAAACAAAGCCATGAAATTCTAAAAGAAAATATAAGAGAAAATCATGGTGAACTTGAGATACCACAACCATAATTTTTAATTGATAAATTGTACTTCAATCAAACTAAACACTTCTGTTCTTCCAAAGACATTTTAAAGAGATTGATTAAAATTCACAGAGAGAAAAAGAATAATTTCAAAGCATATACCTAAAAAACAACTTTTTTCTAGATACATAAAAAAGTTTGAAAACTCAACGTTAAGAAAAGACAACCCATTTTTGAAAATGACCCCCAAAATTAAACAGCTCAGTAAAGAAGATATGTTGGCAGATATGCATATGAAAAGATGCTAAAAATTAGTAGTAATAAGGAAAATCTAGATCCAAACAAAATGAAAAGTCACCACACACCTATAAGAAAGACACTGGCAAATATTTGGAGACAGTGGCACTCTAATACTCTGCTAAAAGGATGTAAACTGCAGCAACTGCTTTGGAAAACAGTTTGTCACTTTCTTAACCCTTTATTCACTTAGAAAAAAAAGTACAGCTCGCTGTCGCATTCATTTAATTTTACATAAACACAGTCTTTAAGGCTGAAGCAAATACTGGTTTTCAATGTGAAAATAAAATATAAAAATTGTTCTTAAGAGTTATTTCTAAAAGAACTTGTCTAATCCTAATGAGAATTTAAAGAGAAGAAGGAGGAGGAGGAGGAGGAGGAGGAGGAGGAGGAGGAGATGGAGGAGGAGGAGGAGAAAGGAATTACTATATTTTGTATTATAATTTGTAATTCTCTCTATATATATTTTATTTTATTTTCATCTCAGGATAAACGCTGCAGCTACAATCACCGCCAGCCTGTATCCTTGGGTTAAACAGGGAAAGAGTTAAGAAGTTAACCCTAGTTCATAAGCCAGTCATTCCTTTAGTGGGTACTTATCTATCCCAAATAAATGAAATCATATATAAATGCAAAAATTTATACACAAATGTTTATTTGTAAAAACCCCAAAATGCAAAAACCCAAATGTGAATCAACAGGTAAAAGGATAAAAAAATTCTAGTGTATTCACCCAATAGAATATTGGTGACAGAAAAAATGAGCAATTAAACATACTACAGCATAGATGATCTCAAATAATTACACTAACTTTATTTTATTTTATTATTGTTATCATTTTTGAGTTGGCGTCTCACTCTTTCTCCCAGGCTGGAGTGCAGTGGCACCCACACTCACAGTCACCACAGCATCGACTTTCTGGGCTCCAGCGATCCTTCTGCCTCAGCCTTTTGAGTAACTGAAACTACAGGTAGCGTGCTACTATGCCCAGTTACTTGTTATTTTATTGTAAAGACAAGGTCTCTCCACTTTGCCCAGGCTGGTCTTGAACCTGCAGGCTCAGGCAATCCACCCATCTTGGCCTCACAAAGTGCTGGGATTACAGACTGGATCACCGAGTCCAGGCTATGCTCACTTTAAAAAGGCAAAAGGAATGCATATTCTATTATATCATTTATATTGCATTCTAAAAAATGCAAACTTTTATAATACTAGAATAACATATAAGCAGTTGCCTAGTGAGGAGGGGGAGAAAGAAGGGATTACAAAGGTGTGTGAGGAACCTGTTGGTAGTGATAAGTATGATTACAGTAAAGATTTACTATGGTGATAAGTACATACAGATGTCAAGACGTTAAATTGTGTCATTTAAATGTGTACAATTGAATGTATCCTAATTATGTCTTAAAGGACTTTCTAACTTAGTTTTATCTATGAAATAACTGCAGCTATATTCTCTAGGATTGGTTTACTTGAGCTATTGCCTACTTTCTTATATGACCTTATGTTCTGAAATTATATATTCAATTGCAGAAAAATGTTTCAATTTGTAGTTGCACTCTTCTTCAATTGTTATGAGAAGCTTCCCTCCCTAATCAAAGCTTCTACTTAATCAAAATATTGTGTCTCTGTCCAACATATGTGACTTAAATATTTAGATTAAGAACGTTATTACTGGACCCTTTAGTCTCTATTCTCAACATTTATTACTAACCATCTACTCTTGCCTGTCAGTGGAAATAAATTATTCACCTGGAGAGACAGAGTGGAAAACAGAACGAACGTCACATCAGACAGCCAGGATTTCACATTTCCTCAACTCCCTTTATTTTATTTTTTAAATTTTTATTATAAAGGAGTGGGGTACATTTCAGGGTTAGGTATACAAACATTGATCACGCAAGTACCTTTGTTGATGAGGTATGCCCCTCCGACCCCTAGCAGTTTCCCTCAACTCCCAATCCTACCCCCCCTCCCCTGACAGTTTCCTACTATTGTCAATTGCTTTCTTATGGCTTTATAATTGTTCAAGGTCTGTTTATAAGTGAAAATATATGGAACACTGTTCTTTGTTTCTGTGATAGACCACTGAGTATGATCAACTCCAAATCCATCCAAGTTGCTGGAAAGTCCATATATTTGTCCTTCTTTATGGCTCCAAATATTCCATGTATATGTATCACATTTTAAAAAAATTAATTTATTTATTATAACGATGTGGGGTTCAATTCAGGGTTAGGTATACAAACATTAATCATGTAAGTACCCTTGTTGATGAGGTATGCCTCACCTTCCCCAGCAGTTTCCCTCAACTGCCAATACCACCCCCCTTCTCCTGACAATTTTCTACTGCTGCCAATCGCTTTCTTGTAGTGTTATAATTGTTCAAGGTCACCTTATGAATGAGAACATATGGAACTCAGTTCTTTGTTTCTGTGATAAATCACTGAGTATGATCAACTCCAAATCCATCCAAGTTACTGCAAATTCCATATATTTGTCCTTTTTATGGCTGCATAATATTACATCGTGTATATGTAACACTTTTTTTTTATCAAGTCCAGCTTCGATGGACAACACAGTTGATTCCATGATTTGCTATTGGAAATAGAGCTGCAACAAACATATATGTGCAGCGATCTTTGTCATAGAATATTTTGAGTTCCTCCACGTATACTCCCAAAAGGGGAATTGCTGGGTCATTTGGAAGGTCAATTTCTAGTTCTTTCACAAATCGCCACACTGTCTTCCAAAAAGGTTGCACTAGTCTGCATTCTCAACAGCAGTTTGTTTTATTAATAATGGCCATTCTTACAGGGGTTAGGCGGTATCTTAAATGTGGTTTTGATTTACATTTCTCTGATGATGAGTGAGGCTGAGTACTTTTTCATGTGTCTGTTGGCTGCCCATATATCTTCTTTTAAAAAATGTCTATTCATTTCTTTTGCCCACTTTTAGAAGGGGCTGTTTTTTTTTCCTTTAGGCAATCCTAGATGTTAGGCCTTTGTCAGATATACGGTTGGCAAATATTTTTTCCCATTCTGTGGGCTGTCTCCCTGCTCTCTTGATGGTTTCTTTTGCTTTGCAGAAGCTCGTTATTTTGATGAACTCCCACTTGTCTATTTTATTTCTTAAGGTATTGGCCTTTAGGGTTCTGAATAGGAATTGGTTCCCACTTCCAATTTTCATAAGGATGTCTCCTGTGTTTTCTAAGATTCTTATAGTTTGAGGTTTTACATTCAGTTCTTTGATCTATTTAGAGTTAATTTTTGTATATGGTGATAGGTAGAGGTCCTTTTTCAATCTTCTGCATGTGGTCAGCCAGTTTTCCCAGAACCATTTACTGAATAGGTTCTCCTCTCCCCAGTGGTTGTTGTTGGAGGTTTTGTCAAAGATGAGCTGGTTGAGGAACTGAGGTTTTGCTTCCAGAATCTCTATCCTGTTCCATTGGTCTATATTCCTGTTCCTGTACCAATACCAGGCTGTTTTGATTACTGTAGACTTATACTAAAGTTTGAAGTCTGGAAGTGTGATACCTCCTGCTGGGAGCCACAATCACTAGTAAAAGTAAGGTAAAAGGGACCTGAAAACAGGAAAAACGCCGGCTGGGAGCAAGGCCCCAGTAAAATGCGGCCATGACGGAGGCAAAGTCCCATGGATTCTGTTGACGGACCTTCCCTAACTTTGAAGGATTGCATGCATAGGCTTGAGAATATTCCCTCTTTAGTTGAGATAATAGATGTGTAAATGGATGATGGCATTTGACAGCAAAAATTATACATAGGCATAATGGAAGTAAGATTGCAGCAAAAAGGGTGCCCCTTAGAATGTGCAAGGATGTGGAATTAGCAGTGAACCTATGTATAAAAATGTAAAAAGGGCTCAACAGCAAAAAATGTCCCCCCTGAAGGGACAAGGGAATGCAAATTTTGCAACCTTTAGCTAAAAAGGAAAAACAAGTACTTCCTCACACCCTTTATATGTAACAACATTGACAGTTGTGATTGATGAGGAAGTGGGAAATTGAGACAGAGTATCTCCAAAAACAGGTGTCTTGGGGAAAAACAAGTCACAGACATGCCTTTTGATTTAAGAAATATTATAGTTTAATTAGAAAGAAGGTTAAAATTAAAGTAAGGATTAGATAAGTAGCAGTTATAATTAAAAGATAAATGTTTATTATAGATGTAGGTATTAGTTAAATAGAAGGAATAGGAAATAATTAATTTTTAAGGTAAACCTAAAATTATATACACTTAATGTTGGTTTAAAATTAAATACATTTAGGATTAGAAGTAAAATTAATTTCATATATAAGTGTAGATTTAGACATAAGTTTTGTTTAGAAATATAAAATGTAAAATGGGTAGAATTAAGAAAACAGAACAGCGAAGGGAAGAGATTCAGTTGGCCTAGAGGTCACAGGATGTGGCTGATAAATTGGCAGCTGGTATTTTGTTACACCACTGGTAGCAGGAAGGAACAAAATGAAACTTGTGAAGGTCAACTTCCCCATAAACAAAAGAAAAAACATGATGTAAACATTTAATGTGTAACATGGGATACATTTTGTGGGTAGAGGGGTCAGTAAAAAAACTATATAAGCTTGTAAGAATTGAATAAAAATTGGCAGAGTCTTGAGATCTCCCCAGGAAGAGGATTCCTGTTGTGTTTGCCTTTTCTTTTTTGCTGCTTCCCAATTCCCCCGTCTCAAGCCCTGACTCTGTCCTGGAGCTGGACTCCAGTGACCTCCTGCTTTGTTTCTTCTGTTAAGAATTGTTTTAGCTATTTGTGGTCGTTTATGTTTCCATATGAATTTCTGTATTGTCATTTCCAGGTCTGAGAAAAATGATGTCAGTAGCTTAATGGGTATTGTGTTGAATCTGTAGATTGTCTTTGGTATGGACATCTTAACAATGTTGATTCTTCCTATCCATGAGCATGGAATATTTTTCCATTTGTCTTCTTGGATTTCTTTAAGCAGTATTTTGTAATTTTCATTGTAAAGGTCTTTTGCTTCTCTGTTTAGGAAGATTCTGAGGTATTTTATTTTTTTGATGGCTACTATGAATGAGATTGTGCTTTTATTTGGATCTCTGCCTGCTTGTTGTTGGTATAAAGGAAAGCAACTGTCTTTTACACACTTATTTTGTACCCTGAGACTTTCCCAAAGTTCCTTATCAGTGCAAGCAGGTTTTTGACAGATTCTCTTGGAATTTTAATGTATAGGATCATATCAGCAAAGAGGGATAACTTGACTTCCTCTTTTCCTATTTGGATACCCGATTTGCTTCTCTTATCTAATTTCCCTAGCTAGGACTTCCAGCACAATATTGAACAAGAGGGGTGAGAGTTGGCAGCCTTGTCTTGTTCCCGTCTTCAGGGAAAATGATTCTAGTTTCTGAACATTTAGCAATATGTTAGCTGTGGGTTTGTCATAGATGGCACTTACTATTTTTAGGTATGTTCATTCTGTACCTAGGTGTTTGAGGGTTTTTATCAAGAAGGGATGCTGGATTTTATCAAAAGCTTTTTCTGCTTCTAGTGAGATAATCATATGGTTCTTGCTTTTATGTCTGTTGATGTATTTAATGACATTTATGGTCTTGTGAATGTTGAACAAGGCTTGCATCCTAGGGATGAAGCCAACTTGGTCATGGTGGATGATATTTGAGATGTGTTTTTGGATCCGATTTGCTAGAATTTTGTTGAGGATTTTTGCATCTATGTTCGTAAGGGATATAGGCCTGTGGTTCTCTTTCTTTGTTGGATCTTTACGCGGTTTGAGTATCAGTGTAATGTTAGCTTTGTAAAATGATTTGGAGAGAATTCCATCATTCTTAATTGCCTGGAATACTTTCAGTAGGATTGTCATCAGCTCCTCCTTGTTCATTTTGTAGAATTCTGCTGGAAAGCCATCCGGTCCAGGGCTTTTTTAGGTAGGTAGTTTTCATATGACAGAGTCAATTTCCTGGATTTTTATTGATCTATTTAGTGTCTCAGTGTCTTCTTGTTTTAACCCGGGGAGGTTGTGTGATGTCAGATGTTCTCCATTTCATCTAGGTTATCAAGTTTGTTTCTATATAGGTGTACATAACAATCTCTGAAAATCTTTTGTATTTCTTCAGTGTAGGTGTGATTTGATCTTTTAGATTTCTGATTGTGCTTATTTGGGCTTTTTCTTTCTTTTTCTTGATCACTCTGTCTAGGGGTCCATTGATCTTATTAATTCTTTCAAAGAACCAGCTTTTTGTTTTGTTGGTATTTTCTGTGATATTTTTGTCCTCTATGTCCCATATTTGGGCTCTTATTTTTCTGATTTATATTCTTCTGCTAAAGTTGGGGTTTTGGTGGCTTTCTCTTTCTAATCCCTTAGGTGATTTGTTTGGCTCTCCACTGTGATATTTCCATTCTTTTTGATGTGTGCTCATATAGATATAAATTCCCCTCTTTAAACTGATTTCATGGCATCCCAGAGGTTTTGTTAAGATGTTTCTTCATTTTCATTTGTTTCCAGGAATCTTTCAATTTCTTCTTTGATTTTAGTGTTGACCCAGTTGTTGTTCAGCATCATGCTGTCCATGTCTTTGTGGTCTTTGGGGAAATGTTGTTGGTTTTGATATTTATTTTTATTCCACTGTGGTCTGAGAATGTGCATGGCAAGACTTCAAACTCATGGAATTTGTTTATGTTTGATTTATGGCCAAGGATGTGATCAATCTTGGAGTATGTTACATGTGGTGATGAGTAGAATGTATATCCTGTGACCGTTGGGTGGAATAATCTGTAGGTATCCACTAAGTCCATTTGGTCAAGTGTCAACTTTAGGTTCTGGATCTCCTTGTTAATTTTTTGCCTCCACGATCTATCTAGGGCTCTCTGTGGGGTATTTAAATCTCCTGCCATAATAGTATTAGAGTCAGTATCTTTTTTAGTTTATTTAGTAGTTGTTTTATAAATGCTGGTGCTCCTGTGTCAGGTACATATATGTTTAGGATGGATATTTCTTATTGATGGATTGAACTTTTTATCATTATGTAGTGTCCTTTTGCATCTTTTTAAATTTTTGATAGCTCAAAGATTGTTTTGTCTGATATTAAGATTGCCACTCCTGTCCTCTTTTATGATCTATTTGCCTGGACATTCATTTTCCATCTATTAACTTTGAGTTTGTATGTGTCCCTTATAGTTAGATGAGTCTCCTGGATGCAGCAAATAATGGGGTCATGGTTTCTTATCCAGTACACCATTTGTGACTTTTCAGTCTTTTTTTTAGTCCATTCATATTCAGGTTAATTATTGAAATATGGGGGTTTATCCCTGTCATGAGGTTCTTACAGAGTTGTTGTTGTTCCTGTTTATGTGTTGTCTTTCCTCGGTTTTTGGGTTGGTTCATATGTGTTTTTAATCTTTTTCCTGTACCCTTGTGAATAATGCTTTTGTTCTTTTCTTCTGTGTTTAATACTTTTTTTAAGTGTTTCTTGTAGTGGTGTCTGGACGCAGCATAAGTTCTTAGGGATTGGATGTCTGGGAAAGATTTTAATTCTTCCTCACTGATGAAGCTTAGCTTGGCTGGGTAGGTTATTCTTGATTGAAATTGATTATCTTTGAGAACTTTGAAGATAGGGCTCCAAGTTCTCCTAGAATGAAGGGTTTCTGTAGATAAATCTGTTGCTATTCTAATTGGTCTTCCCTGGTAGGTAGTCTGACCTTTTTCCCTTGCTACCTTCAGGATTTTTTCTTTTACACCTACTTTGTTTTGGGAGTTGGTCTCTTTTGTTGTCTTGCAGGGGTTCTCTGAATCTCTTGTGTTTGGATTTTTGCATCCCTGATGACATGTTTGTTCCAGGGTGCTCTCTGTCGCTCTTGCTACCTCAGAAAGTCCAATTACTCTTAGGTTCGGTGTTTTGAAGTAATCATCCATTTCTTGATGGTTTGTCCTGTCTTTTTAAGCTTATTTTCTATGTTTTTGACAGTTTGGATTAGTTCTGTATTTTGTTCTTCAAGCTCTGTGATTCTTTCTTCAGCTTGGTTAATTTTGCTTTCCATGCTTATTAGTTTGTTATTTATTTCAATTACAGTATTCTTTACTGCTGTTATTTCAGTTATCAGCTCTTTCCTATTTTCCTCTTGTCTCTTCTCATTTCATTTTATTCTCTCTATTAATGTCTTGATGTCTGGGTTTGTCTTATGTGACCAGTACTTCTAGGGGTTCTTCATTGGTTGTGTTCCAATGTCTGTTTTCTCAGTGTCTGAAATCCCAGGGGTCTGTGTGAGACCTATATTCTTCTTTTGGTTTTTCTTCATTTGTGTAGATTTTCCTCACCACTTTTTCCTTCGCCTCCCCCCCCATCTTCTTTAATTCTGTTGTTCAGGCATTGAGGGGCTGCTTTTACTTCTGTTTGTTCAAACTTCTATTCTTCCTTATGTATATCCTCTGGCTTTTTTCATTTCTGGAGCCTAACTGTAGGTTGGGGGTAATCCTTTTTGCAGTTTTGAGATTTAATTGCAGAGGAGATGTGATTCAAAATCTATCTGCAGATTCCAGTATCCACTGACAGGTGTATAGATAATCTGGAACCTGCTTCCCACTGCCTTGCAATCTGTCCATGCAGTGGGATTATAGGTTTACTCCCTGAAAGCAAAATGAGGTAAATATGGGAAAAGAATGGAACATGGAGTGAGGGGAAGTGAGAAGTGGAGAGAGAGAAGAGTAAGAGGGAAAACAGACAAATGTACTGACTAACAAATGAAAAGACAGATATGAGTAAAAAGAAAAACATCAACAACAACCAAATCAACAAACATACAAAATAACTAAAACAGACTATCATACAGACATACAAGCTAACCAGCCTCTTTATTGGTGTACTTTTCACCTATTCAAACTTGAGGTCTAAAGGGGGAAAAAATAGAATAGAATAAAGTCAGTAGACTAACAGAACACAAGCAAGTATGAAAACGTTTTTGATAACAGTAAGAAGAGAGAGGAGGGGGAAAAAGATGGGTAAGACAAACAGGCAAATAATAAAAAAAATTAAAACAAGGGAACCAAGCACACTCTGAGACTTTTCCTTTAAGTTCAATGTCCTTTCAGCTCTGATTTCTAGCTGTCATTGCAGGCTGGTAGAGTTGTTCACAGTTAGGGTCAGTTGCCCCTGGCCTGCTGGAGGGTGGTTCAAATCTGGGCTGCCTGCCAAATCTTCTACTCAGATATGGCCTGTGTCTATCTAGCATGGAGGAGGGGCTTCTCTCCCTCTCATTTTGATGTTGTAAGTTTGGATCATAAGCTGGGAGATGGGCCAAAGTGGGTGGAACTGGTCTCATTGCTCCAACTGATCTCTTTTCCCCCTGCATCCCGAGACTGCAGGGCAATGCAGGCCAACTTAGCACTGGGTTACTTATAAGGGCTGGGTGGAAGTCGGAGGTTGCCCAGGGTGGGAGGTAGCAGGCAATGGTAATGGCGGTGGCAACCACTGCTTCAGTGGTGCATGGGAGGAGCTCCACGAGCCTGTCTCCAGGTGAGAGGTTGGGCATGGTAGTGGCAGTGGCAGTGGCAGTTTCAGTAGTGCAGTGCTTTGCAGGGGGCTTCACAGGTCTGGGAGTCATGGGTTGCCTCAGGCAGGGTTAGGGTTGTGGCATTGGCAGCAGCGACAGAGGTGACAACTTAGGCTTCAGTTGAGCATTGTGAGAAGAGTTGGCTGGCGCTAATGCAAGCCACAGACTCCGGGGAGAGCAAGTCTTTATGGGTTTCTCTTTCACGGAGGGTCTCACAGACCAAACTACCCCATCGCCATCTTACCGAAATCCCCCCTCTCAAATCCCTTTATTAAGTGACCATGGACAAGCTCATAACTTCTCTGAAACTCAGTAGCCTACAAGAAAAATAAGCACATTAGTTCCTGTCAGAACTATTGCTGAAGCAGATGATTTGCCAAGAGTACTTCTAGTTCACACAGCCACAAAGCTGTATATCACCAAAATTTAAAATTGGACTTTTTAAGAAGTCAGGATCATAAAACTCAAACAGCCATAGCACTTTGCATATCACTTACATTTAAAATTAGACTTTTTAATTAGTAAAAATTATATAAAAATTAAAACTCATACAATAAACATCATAATTATGTAGGGGTCCATGGAAGATATTTCTATTTAGAAAACATATTTTTAAAATATTACAATTTATCTTAATGTTATTTTGTGAAGTTATATAAGAGATACATGCATTTAATATTATTGATTTAGAAATTATCCTTGGCAACATTTCTAAAAATCACTATGCTGCCAGCAAAATACACACACACACACACACACACACACACACACACAACCTTCAACATACATTTACAGTTGAAATACATAGATTACATTGCATTTTAGATAACACAAGACCTTAGAGATCATGTTGTTTAAACCTTCTCATTTAAAAATAGAGAAAACACTGAATCCCAGAGGGATTAAATGACAAAGAAGCACTCTGCCATAAAGCAAAATATGGTGTGATGTTCTCATCTAGAGAGAATGCATGGAGCAATGAAAACCTCTGTTGGTCCTGAGAAGATTTCAAATAAAGATAAAAATTTCAGATAAAGATTTTAGATAAAGATGTTCAATTCTCTTCACCTCTGACATAAGGAATTGTCTTACAGAAATGATCAAAATAGACTTGTTCCTGTGGCCATATTTGCCCATTCCATAGAGATACACATTTGAAACAATATATGATTTGTTATATCTGACCACATGTAGCAGTTGTATCCTCAGCGCATCTTTCCACTGTTTCATTGTAAATAGTTTAAGTCTCATCCACGGCCATCAATGAGAACAGAGAGATATCAACTGTATTGATCATATTCAGGCAGATAATCTTTTAAACTAATACCCTAACTGTGTACCCAATACTTTTTCATGTGTTTGCTGGAAGCTATCAGTAATTACATTATTTGATTTTGTCACATTAGAAAAAGCATTTACTATGAACACTCAAGGTATTAATGTGCAGTAAAACACTAGGATTGATAGCTGGTTTAATTTTTCCAAAAATATACTCATATTTCTGATTAACTACTATAACCTAGCCAGTATTTAATTCTTTCATGGGATGAGCAGAGATAAGGTAATCATTAATGAGCATTAATTGCTCTGTTGCTTTCAAGAAATAGAAAAATCAAGTTACTTGGATCACTGCTTCTCATAAATTTTGTTCAGTCGAAATAGTCTTGCACAAATTCACTACAATAATGCAAGGTCAATTTTTTAAAACACAGCTGCAAGCCGGGCTCGGTGGCTCAGCCTGTAATCCCACGCCTTTGGGAGGCTGAGGTGAGTGGATTGCCTGAGCCCGCGGGTTCGAGACCCGCCTGGGCAGCGAGACCTCATCGCTACAATAAATCAAAAAAGCAGCCGGGTGTGGTAGCGCATGCCTGTAATTCCAGCTACTTGGAAGGCTGAGGTGGAAGGATCGCCGGATGACAGCAGGTCGAGGCTGCGGTGGCCGGGAGCAGCCACTGCACTCCAGTCTGGGCGACAGAGTGAGACTACAACTCAAAAAAAAAAACACAGCTGTTTCTTATTTCCTAATTCCCTAGATATGCTATAGTCCATCAAATGTTGGGCAGTCTAGCAGACATTGTGTCTCTTTATTCTGTGAAAACATAAATGCTACAAAGCTCTGAATATATGTCTAAAAAGTGGACCCAGTCTGTTTCTGCCCAAGTTCAACAACAGAAAACTTTTGCTATACTGGAACAGGGGAAATGATTTCTACTAAAGGACCTTGAAGGACATCAGCTCCATTAGGCCTGATGTAATTTGTCAATATCCACCATAATGTGCCCTGCACTGAAACAACATATACCAACAATCTTACAGAATGAGTAAGCAACATGTCATGGCAACTGGTATCTGATCCCATAAAAAGCTTCATCTGCAAAATTGCATCAAACTTAAAGATAACTGACTTAATTGTACAAGGACTTCTCCCTCCCCAAAATGGAATTACTTTTTGGAGGATGGATCCCCTTGTAATACAAGTTTCTCCCACTATGTAAGTGTTCTAGGAACCCACTGGCATCAGTGTGCCAACTAGTGTTGTTGTGACAGGCTACGTTCAGCTTCAGTGATACTATTTTTATTTTTTTAGATTCTTTTAATGTGTTTGCCCGTTTTATGCTGAGTGATTTATGAACACACCCACCCATACTACACTGAGTATTTCGCAGTTTTTGACCACAAACTGCATGACCCCCATGTCCCACCCTCCTTATTTTCCTGGTGTAGCCCTGAGTGACATTTCTTTTTGGCTCTCTGGATGAAAAAAGTTCTCAAAGGGAAATGTTTTGCTGATGAGAAAAAAGTGGGGGAAAAAATGGGTGAAGCACTAAAAGTCATCAAAATTAACCAGTTCAAAAGTTTTTTTGAGCTGTGCAAAAAGCATCTTGATAAGTATATTGCATCAAATTGAAGGTGACTGAATTTTAAACATGTTAGAATAGATTCATATTTTTTAATAAACAAATTCCGTGTTTTTTGGGGTCCCCATCAGATGTGTTGACATTTTGAAAAAGGGTGAATATATTTTATAATGGCATAGTTTTACCAGTGAACAAAAGAGATCTTCTCTTTTTAAAAACGGTCTAAACCAATCATCCAACTCAACTTCCACCTCCACATTTCTTTTTTTTTTTTTTTTCGAGTTGGAGTCTCACTCTGTCACCCAGACTGGAGTGCAGTGGCCGCTCCCGGCCACTGCAGCCTCAACCTGCTGGGCTCCGGCGATCCTTCCACCTCAGCCTTCCAAGTAGCTAGAACTACAGGCAAGCGCTACCATGCCCGTTTTGATTTATTGTAGAGATGATATCTCGCCAAGTTGCCCAGGTGGGTCTTGAACCAGCGGGCTCAAGCAATTCACTCACCTCAGCCTCCCAAAGGCACGGGATTACAGGCTGAGCCACCGAGCCCAGCTCACCTCCACATTTCCAGTCCAGTTTCTGTTTTTCTTACTCCACAAAAGGAAGACTTCCAATCAAGTCTTTTCTCATTAAAACTAAGATCAATGAGAGCAGATTTATGTCTGGTTCAGTTGCTTATGAATGAATAGAAAGACAAAAAGATCCATTGAGCATGGTTCAACTGACAGTCCAGTAATATGTATTTTATTATAAAGTTAAACTAAATAAAAGTGTGTGTGTCCAATTATAAATGACACCTTCACTTTGTAGATGAGGAAGTTAAAACACACAAGCATCTTGTGGTTACTTCTTGCTCATCCTGTGAAGATGGGAATCTTCTGGGTCCATTTCCATTAAAGATCTATTATGCCGAAATCTCCCCAGTCATCACTCATAACCTCAAAAAGAGGTATGAACTTAGTTTCTTTATCACAGACACAGCAATATGAAAGATTGGTAATTTATGAAGGGAAACTAATCAGCAAAGAACAGAAAAATATCTTTATGTTTCATCTCACATGGGGGATCAAACACTATTCATTCTCCAAACATGAGCTTAGCTTTTAATTCCTAGAAACTTTGTGCAGAATTGCAACTCATCCCATTTCACTTGCTTTCTGTAACACCCACATGATCATCATATACTTTCTGTCACATATTGTTAGTTAACGTATTTCTTCACAAAAAGACTGTAAGCTGCTTCGGGGAAGAAGCAATGAATTTTATGTACTGGAATGTTACTTTTTAAACTAGAGTTTAATACAATGCTGTTTTTAGATAGTTTTCAAGAAATATTTGTTGAATAAATGCATTAATAAATGAACTGCCATGGGTTTAGCTAGTCCAGAAAGACACATAAACCACAGAGCAGATTGTTCCAAAGAAAAGCTATTAAAAATGAGAAAAATTTACATTTTCTTGCTGTTAAATCATTCCAATAAATTAAGCTAATGAATTTTAATTAGACAGAAAAACCAATAGCTCTTCAAAACTCTAACTTTCTGTTTTAATTTTTCTTTATCAATACTGTATAAATAAAATCTGTTTCCTGACTGCAGCAAACAGGTACAAAATGTAAAATTTCTCATATTCATGGAAGTTGGTAATAATGATAATGCTTTCCACATTTCCAAAATCCACAATTTTCACAGAGATCCCTTTTTACAAAGTTTCTTCAGAACCAGTGTGGCTTATTTTAAGTTAAATATACAAGGTCCAAGGTCTTGGACATAGTGTAAACCCTGTCTCTGTAAAAGAGCAAAGCATGTTGATTTCTACATCTCTTTGCACAGCAGAATGGTTCTGAATACTGAACCAAAATACATATGGGGCCAATGATAATTTCTTTACTACCCTCAGTGAGTTAGTGAATTTTATTTTAAGACATTGGGCCTTTTTTTGTTGTTGTCATGAGTCCCTTTAAAAAATCTATCAAAAACAATAGATAATCTTTATATAAGCAGAATGTGCCAATATGCACAAGTCTTGATACAATTTGGGAGCATTTTCCGATCTCTCTGAAGTTCAAGTTGAGTTTCTTTGGGAAGCCATTCATTTGTCCTTGATAAATATGTGTGGTTCAACACATTCCTGTTTCAGACTAAGTAGGTTCTCATTTGAAGATTTTATTTGCTTAGCTTTCCTGTTCCTACCTGGACAGCCATGAGTTAGCATTGCCTCAAGACTGCCAATTCTACTTTGAACAGCATCTCACTTTATATAGCCGTATGTACTGATTCCCACTCACCAGAATCCTTTCTCCCTTCCATCATTACTCATGACACCCCACGTGGCCCATATGCATGACTTGCTTATTCATTCCAACAAATAAATCACTCACCTTGGAAGTAGTTAATTTCACACATTGGAGTGTTACTTTCCCAGCCCACTAGAGTTTAAAACAAGGTTAAGATTATAGTGAACTTTTAATAAATATTCATTGAACAAATGCATTAATAAATGCCAATCTCTTATCAACCTTCATTTTCAGAACTATGTGTCAGCTAACTGGTGAAAGGATTGATGCCAACTCCCAAGGCTACCTGTGTGCCAAATCCTAATCTAACCCATGTGGTATAGCAAGAGGTCATTTCTGCTTCATCTGAGGAAATTGTCCCCTTTGACCAACAGATAATGTTCTGAAGAAAATACATGTTGAACAACAAGGGAGTATTTTCCTAATCACAGCAGAAAAAATTAGAAATGGGGGAAGGGTGAACTGTAGAAGGTCCATGGTTCAAAACTTTTTAATTTTTCAAAATGGCAGTTTCCTTGAAGTCACTGAGAAAAACATACACACTTTTAAACTTTTTTTTCTGCCAGGAAAATGAATTATCATAGAAAAGTAATTGCTGCCCCATCAATGTCTAAACCTGTCTGTTTTATTGCACTTATTTTAATAGTGGAAAGCTCATATTTTTAAAAAAAGATGCTCATATTAAAACACAGTGATGAACTCTTGGTACTAACATATCCCTGCCTTCACTAACAAGTAGTTTGCAATTCCTCTGATTAATTTGCGTAGTTTTCCCAAATCTTTGCCTCTCAGATTAAAGAAAAAATTATAGGTTTGAGCATTAAAAATATTGTGTTTCAATTTTCTTTTATGTAAATTTTATTGATAAATTTTCTTAATGAGAAAGATGTTTTAATTGATTTATACAGAGAAGGGGAAAAGGAACCGGTTCCAAGCTGTGAAAAATTGATGTCTTTCAACTCCCTTTGTGATCTGCAAAGAAAGATACATGTCCACGCTTGTTTTAGAATGCTTACATTCAAGGTTGATTCAGTAATTAACTGGCAAAATGCACTTGGTAGGGTGTACTTTGTGCTTCAGCTTCATCTGCAAGGTTAGTATCTGTTAGATAGAAGTTAGGCATGAGCATGAATGGCACACCCCAGAAAGCAGTCCACCCCAGCCACATCCAGGACCACCCAGTTTCAGCCCAGTCCCTGCTCCAGGGTCTTCATTCTATATTGAAAGTCCCTCCTTCTTGCCTACACAGCATCCTGTCTAATGCAAAACTTTGCCCACTGGGTAATTTCCTGACCAGCATGAATGCATATTTGAAGCTTAAACCTACACTCATGTGACCTTTGAGTTATTTCCATATCATTAGCATCGTGGTTTTAAGTCCTCATGGGAAACCAGCATGCTATACAGGCTGTGTAACTGCAGACCTGTCCAACATATTGGGAAAACAAAAACAAAAACAAAAAACTGACAAAAATAGGAAAAAGAAAGTAGAAAACCCATGATTCAGGATGATTCTCTCAGACAGCCTGCTTCATCTTCATGAAGTATACTCTTGCTTTCAAAAAAACTAATACACTCCAAATTTTTTTGTGTCGTGTTTTCTGGTTTTTTAAAATTATTTTTATTTTAAGGATGCCTAAGAGCAGGTTCTTGAAAATAAGATACAGGCATAAGGAAAGGGAACATTGACTAGTAACAAGAAAACCAGCATAAGAGATGAAGGGTGTTTATTGTAATGTTAGAATTATGTAGCACTGTCAAGAATCTCAAAATGGATCTCCTTTCTTCTGAGGTAATGCTGACTAAATAAATAAATAAATAAATAGACCGAAGAAAACATCCACACTCTAAAGTTGGATGAAAGAGCAGAAGCAGTCCTATTTGACAACTGTGATGTGGGCACAATAATATTAGAGAAATGTCATTTGAAGGGAAAGATGCTTTCCTTCTACTTGCTGATTTTATTAAATGTCTATAGGGTATAAAATATGTTGGTAATATAATGGAGGAGATGTATCTGAATTGATGAGAGGAAATATTTCACCACATGTAACTTGGAAAATTATAGCTATGTTTTTGTACAATCCAATTGAATGTTGTGATTTGTTTAGTAATTGTTTAATATAGGTGTGCTTTCTTAGTTCTTTGACTGTGTACAGCCTATGGTCCTCTAAAAAGTATCATATTTTCAGAAACAACTAAACAAATTAAGAGGAAAAAGCATCCTTGACAAAGCAAAGGAAAAAGGCATGAGGATGTGGTTTCTACAAACAGTGATGATTTTCTCTGTCAACAAATATGTCTGTGGTAGGTGGATATGAAATACCTTGTCTAAGATTTCAAGCACTCATTGGTTTTCCTTGCCTAAGCTAAGAAGTTTGCTATATCTTTCAGATTTTTAAATTTTTAAAATTTTTTTCTCATATTGTCAGCAATCTGAGCAAATCAAAACCTTTTGAGAAAGTTTTAATAAAAGAAAAGGACAAAAGACTAACTCTGCCACATGTAGGTCAGGCTTTTTCCAAGTAGAAACACAAGCACACCTTAAAAATAACAATGAAATTTTTACACTACATAAGGATGTAGAATATGGACTATGAATGTCTGCCACATCTCCAACATCCCCAAGGCAACTGCTTTAAAAAAATGTTTCATTTTCCTTCATTTTTGTCCAAATCTCAAAATCTGTTTATTTATGTATATTTACACTTTATTTTAGGATTGTAGGGTATGTGTGAAGATTTGTTACAAAGTAAATTATGTGCAGGTGAGGTTTGGGCTCCTCATGAACCTTCTTTCCCCGATAGTGAACATGTCACTCAGTGGGTAGTTAGTGCTCCTTATCCCCTTCTCTCCATCCCTCCTTTAGCAGTGCCCAGCATATGTTGTTCCTACCTTTATGTTTCTGTGTCCAGTAATCAGGGCCTGCTATGAGTGAGAACACGTGGAATTCCGTTTTTTGTTTCTGTTCACTTAGATGCACATGTTACATCCATGTTGCTCAATGCTTCATTTTCTAACAAGTTCAATAACTTTTGGGAAGTCTTTTGAGGAACTGGCACAGGCTATTTGCATAAGAAAGGATTTGAGGCAGTATACCTAGTAGAATGAGCAGTGGGGCTCTGCTCAGAGGTCATTCTAAAGAGAGATGAGAAGGTAATGATGAGGACTGACTGTGTTCACCTCTTTAAACAGTAAAATTTGGAACAATTTGTCTATGCAGATAATCAGTATAGATCCTGGAAACGAATTATCAAAAAATATAAGCATAAAATAACAATGCCCTCTTGTAAGAAGTAAATGTTTATTAAGTCTTTTGTCATTGATGACATACACGATTCATTCTGAACTCTTCTTAGTAATGTGAATTTAACACATGATTTCTGTGTAATGACTTCTTTTAATTACCATATAATCACGGGTGAAAAAAGTGTCTTCCATTTGGTCCATTTTGTGAGGCTAAGTAAATAAATGTATGAAATAATTTATTCTGCTAGTTGCTTGGAAACCATATTGTTGACATGACAACCCTGGTATAATAAATCAAATAACCACTTTCTTTCATTTGTGTTTAAAAGTCATATATTTTCAGAAGAAAAGAAGTCCTCTTTCTTTTCCCTATGCTACAGTGACATCTACAGAAAGGAATGAAAAAAAAAAGAGAGGAAGAGGTTTCCTTGCTTTATTTTTTAAAGAATACTTTCACATAAAGTGCATTGAAACTCCCAGCTCTAAAAAATAGGTTTAATATTTCTTACGTGGAATCTTTTATAAAGGTTTTAAAATCCTAAAAATCTCAGAAGGTCTAAATTATAGAAGTTTATAACTTGTGCTTCCTAGAAATCTAGTTAATAACAAATTGCCAAGCAAAGTTGATCATAACAATTCAAAAAGAAGTAATTATTTCCTTCAAGGGGATCAGGAAATACTTATATTTAGATGATTAGCATTTGTAGTAAAGCATAAATAATCACTTATCTTTATAGCTTCTTTAAAAATGCTTCATCATACATTTTGCAATCCATTACTATATATAACTATAAATGTTTTAAAATTTTTATATTCACAATGATATATTTTGAACAAGTAAATCTTTGTTCTTGAAGGCAGAGACAATGTGATTTCCAAATTAAGCATGCCAATCTTTCTAACAAATAAATTATAAATAAAACTTTTCATTTCTAATTCACTAGATACCTATCTATCTCTGACTAAAAAGACTGATCCGATAGGAAAAATGTTCTTAATTTCCATGTTCTCATGTCCATACGTTATTCCTCCTACACCTCATTAAAAAGAACAAGAATAGAAATAATCCTCCTTTTTTTAAAATCAAAGTCGCTGTCACAACAGAAACTTTAAGAGAAATCTTCACTTTGAGTAGAACGTATTGAAGCATCTCCCTCTCCTACAGGGCTTCAGCATGTTTTACAATGACAGATATCTACATGACTTCTAAAAGGCAGTAAAGTTATGCAATACAGTATAACAAAGTTTTTGGAAGGAGTTATTGAAAGGAATTATTCAAAGGTTGTGCCATAGTTACTTTCTCACAGCCCGAATTTCCTTTACAAACCAAATCAATGGGAAAGAGGATGAGGCTATCATCATCATTGTCATTATTGTCATATGGTTATATATGGAAGGGATGTAGCTGAATGCTCTGGTAGAGATTATTCCTCTAAAAACACAATGGGGTAGTGAGGAGGCTGGTAAGTGTAGTGTAATCCATTAAGAAGGAAAAAAATTTCCAAAAACAAATTAAATTAATTAAACTGACCCTTATAAAATACCTGCAATGTATCAAACCCTGCATTCACTGGCAAAGGCTTACAAAAAGAGAAAATGTTGTATTAAAAACATGAAAATTATACTGGGACATGGAAACATCCTAAAGGGCTCAGTGCAGATTTGTCTTAACAAAAGATGTAGATCATAGATAGGTAAAAAGATGACAGTTAGATGATAGATGCAGATAGATGTATATAGAGCACAGATAATAGATAAGTGATATAGATGGATGATAGATGGATACATAGATGATAGATGATAAATGGATACATAGACGATACATAGATGATAGAAACATATATGATAGAAAGATGGATAGGTAATTAATAGATGTATAATTGTGTAGATGATTGATATGCATAGATCGATGATTAATAAACAGATAGATGACAGATGGATGATAGAAAGATAGATAGACATAGATAGGTAGTTAGCAGATGCATGTAGACAGATGACAGAGAGAGAGAGAGATGGTAAATAGATGCAGATAGATGATAGATTATAGGTAGATGGACAAATAGATATACAGATGTAGATAGATGATAGACCATTTTTCCTCCACAGCTAAAGCTTTGTTTCATGTTTTGCATTTTGTATTGCAGGTGCAGAAGTGATTTTCAGGAAAAGGCATGCTTCATATTGTCTTATTATTTTAAATGTGCAGAGTTGGTATTTCTTGTAATGGGAAAAATATTGCTTCACCAGAGCAGCCGCGTTGCTTTCTGCCCCTGGCATCCCACATTTCAAAAGGGCATGATTCAATATGATGGAGGCTCTTTATTTTGAAGAAAAATCCCTTAATCCTGCCTTCATCTCAGAGGCACTATGTTCATTCTAGTAACCCCTCTGGAGTCTTCTGCACAACATAAAAAGTTTCCCATGCGCAGGGCTTCACGACTGCACATGTAGCAGTGGTCACAGAAAATAGCCCATGCTTGAAAAGAAATGTTATTGAAAATATTAAATGAAGCAAGAACGGCAGAATGTTGGTAAGTATCATACTTGAGGCTGGATGCATAAGGAGTGCATCACGCTGTAGCATACATTATGCTATTACAATTTTTAAAGGAACATTATCTTCTCAAAAGTGACTTAGATTCCAAATCTATGACAGTTAATCTGCTTAACTCTTTACTACAGAATTACAAAATGTTTATGATGAACTTGTACTGTTCCTTTTTCTAAAGTCATTAAGAAATAAATCCAAACTGCAATTCTATATTGGGCCTATAGCTGTGAGAAGGGAGTTGGTAAAGAGATCAGGAATTGTCTGTGTGATTGAACTCCTTTTCCAATGACTGTCCAACATAACGCAGAAAATGGGCTCCAGTTAGTTTTCATGGTTGAATGTTCAGAGCATGGGTTTGCATGGGTGTGAGGAAGGTCTAGACCTAGAAAATTCAACAGATGAGACCCCAAGGATATGCAATCAAACTTTCCAAAACGTACCCATGCCTGCCTTTCCCCTATTGGCTATATACAGATCCATCATTTCCTCACTTCAATCTCTTCTGATCCAGACCTGCCAATCTGGCACCCCAGTTGGTCGTTCTTCTGTTCCTTGACTTCCTATTTTGTCTCTAGTTTATGATCAGATCCTGAATCTCTACTTCACGCTTGGATTTACACTTAGTCAGGGTAGTCACTGAGGCTTCCTTCTCTGAACTGCCTCCTCTTGCATTCTTCTGGTGCAGAACCCTGTGTCCTGAGCTCTCCTTCAGTTCTGGCTCAGGTCACAGTGGCAGGGCTCTGACAAGTGGTTCTCTTTTTCCTGGGCACTGCATAAATCAGAAACATGAACTAAAATTGGAGACCCAAGTTGTCCTCCTACCTCTGCTTTGCACCTTTTTGACTTACCTGGCAAATTCAGAAAGTTTCTGATAACAGACCTTCACTTGAGACTCCAAAAATTAATTTAATTGATATTTTATACATATTCTGAGCATAAGAGAGAAGCTTTGAAAAATACAAAAGTGAACATAAGTTGCTAACAGCAGACACTGTGTAGAAAGTCACTGTTGAATTCCTATAGGGTTTCTAGTTGGTTTGTGGGCCAGTTATAGTCTCCAACTTCACTTCGCTAATCCTCAGTTAGATGTTTAAAATACCTAGATACAACGTGCTGGTGTGCAGTTATCCCCAAACACTAGCATTTTAAGGTGATCAGACACCATACTTTGGATCCCAGAATTCATTCTTACAGTCATTCAACAAACACTCATTCAATGCTGATGACCTGCCAGATACTGCATGTGAGGCATTTTGGACAACCCAGGGAGACAGGCAGGGGCACTGCCTTGCTGGAACTTTCCATCTCTCACCAAGGAGTGGAAAATAGACTGTGATTAAAATGAATGTCAGATGAACAACTTCAAGATAATCACTATGAAGGAAAATTATAAGCCTAGCTTAAGGGGACTAGATCTTGTCTGAGGTCACCTTGAAAAGGTTTTCTAGGGAAGTGACTTTTTGGCTAATATTTTAGAGGTAAGCAGGATTTAATTAGGCAAAGAGAATTATTGTGGGCAAGAGATTTTCCTGGCATAGGAGATCAGCCTGTGCAGATGTTGAAGAAACCATAGGCCTTTGAGGAATTTAAAGACCATTGAGGCTGGAACACCAAAGGTCTTAGCCTTAGAGGGTGTCTCATGGTGGCTACACAGTCCCAGCTGAGATAGCAACAAAAATGAATAATGATCAAAGAAGCATTGTTGTGTACAACTAGTGATTATCTGTATATAATTACTAAATGGCCTCAATATTACAACTATTCTAAAATTTAGAAATGTATCAGGTCAAATTTTGTCACCTAATTTACCTATGAGCAAAATAATTTCTCACTGGATATCCAAAATCATCTTAAAGTTATTGAAGAACATCTCATCCCATTTACCTCTTGATAATAAGTTATGTGCTCCCTAGTTGTCAATACTCAACACTATCTACTTATTTACCACAGCTACCTTGATGTGTTCAAGATTTACAGCATTTCAGTTACTGAACTAAAATTCATCATTTTACCGAGAAGTGGCCCGAGGATAACAGCTAATGATAATTCATTGTTTACTTTGCATCAGGAACTATGGCAAGTGTGTTATGTGAGCAACCTTCCCAAAGTGGGAACCATAACCAAGAATGTGCAAGGGTCTTTTCAGTGCCCTGGCCAGCACACCATGCTGCCCACTCCACCATTAACCATCCTGAGATATACACTTCGTATTTACTAGAGTGGGCATATGTACTAGACGTGGAATTCATTTATCCCCCTCCTTGTGTGAATTTCAAGTATAAACTAGAGGTCCCCTAGTTCAGGGGGACTCATTTGGGCAGGGCAGCTGGCCATTTGTTCTATGGTTAGGACTACTGAACAGAGACATTCTAGGACAAAGAAATGTATCTTCTAAAAAATGAAATTAAACTGCACTTTGATTTTCAGTATCCCAGAAGCCTAAGAAAGATTCCTTTTAAAAAGGCAAGAAAAAAATTATTATTCAGTAATGAACGTTTATTTAGTAAATGTAAATATCTGTGCATGTATCAGACTAGGTTGGCCACAGGAGTTTAAGAGAACATAAGCCATGGTAAACAATTCTGGTTGTCACTGGTGACATGGTTTTAAATTTTTATCACATTTTTATTTTTAGTTGTCAAATAATAATTGTACATATCTACTATGGTTTGAATGCCCCTTCAAAACTCATGTTGAAATTTAATTGCCATGGAGATGGTATTAAGAGATGGGACCTTGAAGAGGTGATAAAGTCATATATAGATGAAGGCCATGATTGTGGGAATGGATTAGTTACTATAAGTGGGTTAATTTTTAAAAAATGATATGTTTGGCTAAGATTTTTCTTTCTGTTTCACACATGCACACCTTCTCTTACCCTTTCTCATCACTTGATTGCTTCTACCATGTTATGACACAGAAAGAAGCTCTCACCTTATGCACGCCTTGGACTTACCAGCCTCCAGAATCTTGTGTCAAACAAAACTCTTTCATTTACAAATTATTCAGTGTGTTGTATTCTATTATAGCAGCAGAAAACAGACAAATAATATATTTGTGAGTCACAGTGTGAAGTTTGATATGCAATTAATGACAATTAAGATTGCAAATGCATTCGATAAAAAGTGCTACACACCTCATGGCTGAATATTGCTACAATAACCTTTGAAATACTCCCCTTGGAAAACTATGCAACACCACCAGTGCCTAGTCCACCCATCAAAGCAATTTGGAACTTTTTTTCTGAAATGGCCATCAAAGTTATTGTTGTATTACATTTGGTGTCTTTAATGTCATCAAAATGCCCCCCTTTCAATATTTTCTTTATCTTTGGATAAACAAAAAAGTCGCTGGGGATCAGATTGGGTGAATAGGAAGGGTATTCCAATATAGTTATTTGATTGCTGGCTGAAAACTCCCTCACAGTGCTGTGTGAGCTGGTACATTGTTGTGATGCAAGAGCTCCTTCAGGACTATTTTTGCCTTTTCATGTTGTGATTTTCAATTAAGGTTCTCCTATTTGTCTATCAATGTTTACTTGGTCTGCTATGCTTCTCACTTCTCACTGTCAGCCGCTGACCTTGGCACACAATTTGACATATTTTTGCAATGTTTTCTTCAGTTCTGTCTGTTACTGGCCATCCTGATCTCTCTTCATCAGTGACGTTGTCTCTCCCGTCAGAAAAATGTTTAATTCATGTGTACACTGCCATTTTCTTCATGGCATTATCTCCATAAACTTGGACTAACATGTCCCTAATTTCACTCCCACTCTTGCCAAGTTTAACAAGAAATTTAATGTTTGTTCATTGCTCCAATTCAAGCTCTGACATTCTTGTGATAGCACACAAAAACATACAACAACATTAATGAATGCCATTCAGCAAGACACCACCACATGTCAGCATGAACACAGCTGTGAGACACTGATACATCAAAGTTATAAAATCTTACTGAGCTGTTGATACAGTGCTTCCAATGTAAGCACATGGTGACAAGTTTGTTAACTTGTCAACTCTTGTACATCTTTCATCAAAGGAAAGTATTTTATATGCATTGCACAATGGGGTATTGGAATTGTCATGTGTGTTTTAGATATAATAGACAATACACTCTCCACAAGACAGAACACCAAACATGAAACATTTTCTGTTTCAACTATGTTATACACTCTGGGCAGAAGATGAAAATGGACTACAATCTTGTAATTACACCTATGTGAAGCATTTGAAGGGAGACAAGCTTTTCTATTTTTTTTTAATTACTAAGCAGATTATGTGTACTAATACTATAGATTTCACTGATAAGTAAACAATTTAGCTTTCTCTTCTGTGGTAGCACATCATCACACATCTACTAAAAAATTGTTATTTTTTTAAAGAGGTACTCCACAAACTTTATGATTACTGATTCTATAATCCATTTGCATTTTTTTCATATTGCATATAGTTCTATCCATTCATTCACTTTTCAACCAACATTTTGAGTAACATTGAGTAGGCTGAAGACACAGTTCTCACAGAGTTCAGAGCCTAAAAGAAGATAGAGGCATCAACTAAATTAAGGAATCATGCAAAAAAAGTATCAAATTTATATCTATAACAACCATTTCCAAGCACCAACATGAAAGATCTTGAGAAAAGAAATTGACTTTCTTAATGACGCTAGCAGAAGGCTTCATTTATGCTGGGCAAGACCAAAGAATGAAATGTCTCTAGTGGTGGAAACCCTAAGAAGAGAAGACAAAAATTATGACAGATGGACATCAGAGTGGTTGGAAAGAAAAGAGAAAGAGGCAGTGATAGTCTAGTCAGTCACAGGTGAGAACAGAGATGGTAGAAGGAGGCCGGGCAGGACTGTGTCAGCCATGTTAACAGGATTAAATTTACCCTGTGGGATGCAGGAGATGACATCATCAGGTTTGCACTTACAAAACTTAACCCATCTGCATATAGAGTACAAATTTGATGCAGAACAGAAGAGATGCAAGAACAATTGTGACTTGGATAAGAATGGTTCTTCCCACATTTGGGAGAATGGAAGTTTTAACAGGATTGTGTTCTGGTGATTTCTATATCATGTTACTCTCCACTAGGAAAACTGTGGTCTCCCAGGAGCCCTTGACATTTTCCTGAGTCACCTCTAGCTTCTCATTTCCACATCGGTATGTGTTGGAACTCTTAGCCCAATGTGGTGGTTGCTCTGAAGTCAACATTGTCTGCTGTTTCCTCCAGATTCTCCCAGCTGGAATCATGTCATTTAAACTGTGGCTGCTATGACTATTTTGTCTACTCCATGACTTTGATGTCAGGGTTCCACTAGATCTTGGCCACTAAGTGGTATTAACTCATCAAGTAAACTGAAATTAACTCTTTCTCTCACACATAAAAGTATGGGGAGATTCTTTGAAGAATCACCAAATCTGCTTATTATTAATTTCCAAATACATAGTGTTGTGCATACTAGTATACATTTATCAAAAAGTTCTAACAAGACCAAAGAAAAATAAGAATAACAGATAATGTTATAAAAGTAAGTTGGCAAAAGTATTGGTTAGTTTGTTATAGGATATTTTTAAATAGTCTTTTATAGCAAAATAAAACACAGTCAACTCATTCTCAGTTCTCTCTTACAGTATTTTAATTTCTTTTTCTCTAATGTCTAAGTATCTAAGAATTAATACTCTACTAGTAGTTCCATAAGGTAAATCATAGCTTAGAAATGTTCAAGCCCCAAAATATTTTCCAACTCACATTTTCTTCTGAATCTGTTACTGAAAAAAAATAAATAAATAAGAAGAGAGTTGCATTATTTGTAAAAACCAGCAAGACTTTCTTTGCAGGGCTTCCTAGCCTAGGAATCACTGCAAGGTTGCAAACTTGATCTTCATTCTCTACTTCTTTCCTTGGTTCTGTGGCCTTAAAAAAAGAGATCAACTGTGACCCCATGGGAATGCTGTCCCCTGTTTAGCAAAGAAGCCCCATACAGAATGAAGAGTCCCCAGTGTATCATCTGGGAAACTAGTGAGTTGGTTAACTCATGCAAAGTCCATCTCATGATGCATGTGATTTGAATCTTCAGTGCCACCAATTATTTTTCTCTAATTCTATTTACTAGACTTTCTAATGTTTCCAGCGTAGATATGAAAAAAAATTAAGAGCAGCTAGTTTTTAGTGCCATGTGCTGATGACCAACTTTTCTACACTGCATTGTGTTTGTCCTTATTACTTCTGTGGTATATAAGAGAAAAACTCCTCTTAAAGTTGTACTGCTGAAAATAATAGTTTTTCTTTCTTCTCTGTTTTTATTTGCATATTTTTCCCTGTAATAAAATATTTAATAATTTTACACATATTTTTTTCAAATATCTGTGTTTTATATGTTTCTATAGCACTATTTTATTATAAAGATGTGGGGTACATTCAGGGGTTAGGTATACAAATGTTGATTATGCAGGTACCTTTGTTGATGAGGAATGCCACTCCCTCCCCTAGCAGTTTCCCTCAACTGCCAATCCCACCCCCTCCCCTGACAGTTTCCCACTACTTCCAATCACTTTCCTATAGTGTTATAATTGTTCAAAGTGTGCTTATGAGTGAGAACATATGTTCTTTGTTCTTTGTTTCTGTGATAGATCACTGAGTATGATCAACTCTAAATCCATTCAAGTTGCTACAAAGTCCATATGTTTGTCCTTTATGGCAGCATAATATTCCATTGTGCATCTATACCACATTTTTTAACTCCAGTCCAGCTTCGATGAGCAACATGGATGGTTCCATGTTTTTGCTATTATGAATAGAGCTGCAATAAATGTACGTGTGTAGGTATCTTTTTTGTAGAATGATTTGAGTTGCTTTGGGTATATTCCCACAGGGAATTCCTGGGTCATATAGAAGGCCAATTTCTAGTTCTTTCAAATGCTGACACACTGTCTTCCAAAGAGGTTGCACTAGTTTGCACTCCCACCAACAGTGTTGAAGCATTCCTTTTTCTCCACATCCTCACCAGCATCTGTTGCTTTTTTGTTTTATTCATGATGGCCATTCTTACTGGGGTCTGAAGCAAGGAAGTAGGAGGGGCAGTGGAGGTAGGTGGGGTTGCAGTCCTCCCCTCCCATATGGTCAGGGAGTTCTCTTCCTGTGGGGAGGTACGGGATTGTCTCTACCCCAGGTATGTACTTGTGGGGGTGGGGGGTGCTCCAGTCAGGCCTATACTGGAATGGAGTTCTCCTATTGAGACTGGTGTCCAGGCTCCACCTGGCTTTGTCCCTCTCACTTGTGGCCCAGCTGTGTGGGTCTGATGTTTGGAGGATTGCTGGGGATTGGGTCAGCCCTGGACTCACCACTGATCTCTTTGGAGTTCTTCCTCATCCTTTTCTGGCCACACCTTTGTCCCACAGCTGGGTCAGGGTAGGAGGTGGGGCCCCTGGAACTCAGCACTCCTCAGGTCCCTCCGAAGTTTGTGCTTTCAGGATATTCCCTCTGTGTCATGATCAATTCCTGACTAGTTGATCCACCAGTCGCAGAGATCGGGTCTGTTGCTCCGTGGTGAGCGAGTTGAGCACTTTCCTGTTCCGCCTTCAAGATGGTGGTGGGGTGCCTCTCGTGTCTTCCTCCTTGGGACTTTGCTTCTGGACTACCTCTGCAGCCCCTGCTGCCAGTTCCCTGTCAGGTGCTGAAGTGGTGAGGCAAAGCCAGGAGCCGGCAGTCTCTTTCCTGATTCACTGGTAAGGGAGAGCCTAAGGCAATATTTTCTCCCCTCAGCTTTTGTCCATTTAAAAAAAAAATGGTGCTCAGCTTCTGTGACCTGGGAAGAGCCAGAGACAAAGCAGAGAAGCTGCAGCACCAGCTATTGCACCAAGGACCTGGTCACTTGCTCATGAGCCTCCACTTAGACATCTCTCCCACAATTTTCTTCCCAATGAGGGTTTGTTGATTAAAAAAAAAGAAAAGAAAAAGGCACTCAGCTTCTGTGTCCTGGGAATCGCTAGGGTCCAAGCCCAGAAACTGTAGTATGAGCCACTATACCAGGAAAGCCCTGGTTGCCAGCTCCCTAGCTTTCACTCAGTCAGGCACTCACATGCCCACTTGCTCACCAGCACATACACAAAATTTTCCATGTACTCACTCACTCACCACACAGGGACTCACATAGTCTGAGTGGCATGGCTGCCATCTTCCCGACCTCCTCTATTTCAAATATCTTAAGTGCCAAGTACACTGCCTCAAACATAGCAAAGACTGCCCTCCTCCTCACAAAAAAGTGAACATTAAACAAAGTGTATGTCACCAAAGAGTCCAACAAACAAAAATCATTTTATTTCTATGAGTTATAATTGTCATTAAAGTCAAACCATTGGCATGTAGCTGTATTTTTTTTTTTTAATGTGGGACAAAACTGTGTCTTGCCAGGATAGTTAAAATGCCTACACTTTTCAACAATGTTTTGTAATTCATTTGCTTAGGAAATCATAGCTCAGATGCAGCATCTGGTTTTCAGTGAGTTCTGGCTTTTTCCCCATTTTTCCATCTGGATTGACTGAGGTACAAGTCAATCAAGTGTGAAGCCAAAGGTCTCACAGCAAGATAGGATCTGGTCCAGGGACAGAATCCAAGAGTTCGCCTTTCAAGCACTGTACCCTGAAACTTTTTAATATAAAAATATTATTTTATTAATTCTATTTTTAAGGCATGCATTACCACAGTCCTGCCACTGTAGAAGTTGCACATTTTACTAAAGATTGTGGTCCTAATAGTCCTCATTGTAGGGCATCTGTCACACTACACATCCAACTCAGCTGTTTTAATATTCATTAGGACAGCTTTGTTTGATATGCATACATACTGTTTGAAAGACCTCACCATGACATCCACCATTAAATAACAGTGATCAGCAAAATGTATCCTTCACAAAGCAGAAAGCACAGGAGTTTGTTTGAAAAGCCTATGTTTAAGACCCAAATCTCTAGCTACCTGGCTTTGTGCTCTGAGCAGGGCCTTGAACTCCTCCAAGTTCATTCAACCTCCAAAATAGGTAAAAATCATACTGTATAGCTCAAAGCAGTGTTATGAGAGAATACAATTTAGATGATAGTGGGTTAATTGACATGAAAATTCTTTAAATGTCACATCCAGATTAACTTTATGATGTTGCCAATAGAAGAGATAAAAGATCATTGGCTAGTAAAAACTTAGATAGTTACATATGGAGTTAATATTGGACCCAGAATATACTCACTAGAAATTCAGTGTATGCAGCAACTTTCTGTGAACCTGTGACAGAAAAAGCATAACACACCAGACACTGTAGCTCTCCTGCATGTCTTAGTCTTCTTGCATTTAGATGATTCCTTGAAACTAGTTCTGCCAAAATAGCTTTCAGCAGACCCAACCTTTGACATTTTCAGATGAAAGATTTTGGACCTGAAACTTAATGTTTCAGGAATAGTTTTTCTTACTATATTAGTTATCTATTGGTACATTACAAATCACCTCCAAAATTTAGCAATTTGAAGCATCACACATTTATTATCTCCTAGTTTCTGTAGGTCATAAATTCCCCTGAAGCTAACCTAGGGTCATTCAAAAGGTTGCAATAAAGGAATTACATAGGGCTGGGATCTCATCTGAAAGTTCATCTGGTGATGGATTGACTTCTAATCCTACCTATACAGTTTTTGGCTAGACTCAGTTCCTTCAGAGTTGCTGCCTAGAAGGTGTAAGTTCCTTGCTGGTCATTAGCTTAAGGCCACCCCTCAGATCCTTGTTGCATGAATCTATCAATGTGGCAGCTTATCTGATAAACACCAGTAAGGGAAGAAGTATGCTAATGAGAAAGTGTTATGTCACAGTGTTATGTAACACAAGAGCAAGCATGGCATGCCTTTAACATTGTTGAAGTCTGTTGGTTAGAGGCAAATGAATCGAGGGAAGGAAATTATACAAGGCTATGAATATTAGGAGAAGGATTTTCTAATCGACCATCTTAGAAGTTGTCTGCCATACCTAAAATAAAGTTTATCTATGAGACAATATAACCAATGTCAACTTGATTCCCTAATGACTACATGGAATAGAACCTCCATTCACCTGTGCTGGACATGTACTAATGAGATGTCAAAATTATCTTGTGATCTTGACTAATGTAACATGTGTTCAGTTTGATTCTTACAGCATGAATCTTTAAATTAGGCACAGAACTAGGTGAAAATGCAACTAAGAAATGGGAGTATAGAGATCAGGTCATTTATTCCAAGGTGATAAAACAAGCTATAACAAAGCCTTATGCTGATTCAGGACATTTGACCTCAAAACTAGAGTTGTTTTCTCTTACTTTTCTCTAATTATTAGTTTGTTAAAATCTCTCCTTCCCCACCACACGGTTATCTTAAATACAGGGGGTGCCAAAAATGCATACACATTTTAAGAAAGGAAAAACTGTACTAAAATTATAATATTTAATATATACCCATAACAAAAGATGAATACAAGTCACCTTTGATTTCTGCAATTACAAGAGGTGCTCAAAGTGATTATCATCAGTGTCCAGACACTTTTGACTATGGCAAACTAAAAGTACTACATAGATAACATCTCTTAAAATGTATAATCTTTATTGGAACTGCTGGTATTATGTTTGAAGTCATACAGCATTTTTGCTATTATTTTTGAAATTTTGTTTCTGACTTTCTCAGGAAGTTATTTGGTGTGTTTTCTGCCTAGTCCCAAAGTTCTTTGCCCATACCTCTATGTTAGCACTTAATATACTGAAGTAGATTTTTGTTCATACCCATCTCCTCATCTAAATGTTAAACTTCTTGTGATCAGAGGCTTTAACTTAGTTTTGTATTCCCAGAGAAAACCATAAGATGGAAAATACTGCTGATTTAATCAGTACAATATAGGGGATATACTACAACTTTCAGAATACACTTTCAACTAAATTTGAAAATAGCAGCATGTATTGTTAGGTCCATCCATGGAGAAAATAAAAACTAGTTGAGAAACTAATAAAGCTCAAAAGAACTTTTGTTCATTGAGAGATTCTTATTGAAATGCCCAAATATTTAGTGGACTTCATATTGTTCAAGTGTTCATATTTATTTTCGTCTCATATTTCTCCTCCAATAAAACTATTATTCCTGTGAGACTTACAAATCTTTATTCACTAGTTATACTAATAATAGTGATGCTGACACCACATCCTAACATTTATTTAGCACCTACTATGCACAAAGCATTGTTCTGACTATACAATGTGTTTTCTCATTTAATCTTTACTGAAAATATGAAATACTATTGTTTACTTCCCTTTATCTGCAGCTTAGAAAATGGAGACAATTGCCCAAAGTCAGACTGTTCGCAAGGAGTTGAACAGTACCCAGAGCCCAGTGTGTTTGACATAAAAACCAGTGTTCTTAACCCTATTGTGTGGTCATCATTGCCACATGCAGATCCAGACATCACTTTGCCCAGGCATGCCCTTTCCTTCTGACCCAACCCTGCATTGACTTAGTGATTCTAACCTGACTAAATGTTTTAAACTTCAGCTTAAGCCACATGTTCTAAAACAATGTAGTATGATATATAAAATTACTATTCTCCAGAAAATCTAAGACTGAAGTTTTTATGCCCCCATCTTTCTCCATAAAGTCCCTCACCTAACTAAGTAAACCCTTAGTCTTTGTCAATTTGTGCTGCCATAATATATTAATAATACCACAAAGTGAGTAATTGATGAAGAACAGTAATTTCTCACAGTTCTAGAGACTGGGAAGTCCAAGACCAAGGTGCTGACAATTAGTGGTGATTGCTCTCTGCTTCCAAACTGGTGCTTTGTAGTGCTTTGTTCACATACAGCAGAAAGCAGAATTGGCCTTGGAGGTTCCAGTCCCCAGAGCTGTGAGAAATAAATTTCTGTTGTTTATAAGCTACCTGGCTTTTGATATTTCATCATAGCAGCCCAAATGGACTAAGAAAACCATGATAATTGAAAGAAGGGACACCAAGAAACATAGAATAAACTTAGTTCACATCTTACCTCAGCATAACCATTTTTGCTTAGACTGATACTTTTAATCTAGCACAGGTTAGACATAGATAGATACATTTCCAATAGGTAGCTTTCAGGAAGTGTTCAGACATTTTACCACAAACCAAGCTGGCAGCCTACCCCACTCCCCTAGGCAAATCTCTGTCAGATGCAAGAAAAGGACAGCCCAACCTTTCAATTTGTGGTTTACCATAATAATCTCTAGGACACTTTCAGTTTTCTTGTCAAAGGTGGAAGATCACAGACCACCCTTAGCTGGCCTAAGTCATAAAAAAGAGACCACCTTTTTGCTAAGAAGATTATGGATCAGAAACATCTGACAGGTCTCTTGCAAGAAAAGCCACTCTACTTGTCTCCTCTCATCTAGCCCACTACCGGAGGTCATAAGATGCTAATGTCTGATGACAATCAACATCAAAGACCCTAGACATTCCTTTAGCCCAGACCCCTCTGGGCCCAAACACCCCACCATAGCAGCAATCATGCAATTAACCCAACCAGCTGCCTGCTGTCCATCACCTGATGTGAGAACCTGTGCTGACCTTCCCCTACATGATGATGTGGAGCAGACCACCACCCAGTCACCTTAATGACTTTCCCCCTATCAAAGGAAAGGCTTAAAAGTACTCAACCATGATGATATAGCAGCCATTGCTAGGGCCATTGTGGCCAATACCTTGCTAAGCTATGGTGTGGACATATGCTCTTTGAGTTATGGCCGTTGCCATGCTTCCTGGCTTTGGTCCTCTCCCCTACCTTGGGGAGGTGAATCCCCTCTCTCATTTAAGTTCTAAATAAACTGTATTTTCTAATCTAATTTCTGTGCAATTCTTTGTATCTTTCTCTGGCACCAGATCACACACCAGACACCCACACCTCCAGCAGGCCTTATCTAACATTCTGGAGCCCCCACTGGGAGTATGACCCTAACAATAATAAATTCAAAATCATTTCCAAAATCATGTCCAACTCGTGTATCCCTGCTGTGGCCAAGCAGAGTACTAGATGAATAAAATTAACATTGTGCGGCACTGGTTACTATTCATTCTTTCAGTGAGAAGGAAAAATGCCTTGCAGGGCCAACCCACCTCTGACAATTCTCAGTACTCTCAGCAACCCTCCCATGGCCCTTCCAACATGTGGCATATTATATTTCACTTATCCTTCATCTTTCTACATGATAGCTATGATCCATGAGAGAAAAGTTTATTTTTTTGTGTATTTTATTTGCTGTTGTATCCTTAGTGCCTAGAACAGTGGCACGCAATAGGTGTTAAATAAATGCTTGAACATGTAAAAGAAAAAAGCAACCTCACAATGCTACTACTGACAATATTTTATTAGTAATATATGAGGAATATATGTATTTGAACTGTAAATTGGAAATAGAATCTACAAACCTATGACAAAATGCACAGACACTGACCTCAAGGCAATTTTAAATAAAAAAGGGACAGAAAGATCTCGCAAACCCACAGCTTTAATTATGAACAGAACAAATAAAAAGTTTATAGAAGAATAAAGACATGAGATGAACAACCCAGATACCTCAAATATGAAGTGCTACAAATAGAATCACTAATAAAGTTACCAACACAAAATGTCATGTTCAGAAAAATTAAGATTACAGTGTCACGGCTCCATTGTTCCTGTCAACTGAGGAGTGTAGGAAATGAAGCAAAATTGAACCAGTGTCACCGATGAGCAGAGTGACAAGAAGACGGGGGAATAATAGCTCCACGGTAATGACTCATGCACGTTTTAATTCATGCTGCTCTTTACCGGTTTCACAGTAAAACCTGGTAGAAGGAGATGAAGCAGTGAAACAAAGCTACACAAGAGCCTTAATGTGAACATCAGAGAAATCAAAAGTCAGAAAGAAGATAGTGATTCCAAAATAATTCCGAACAGTCATTAATTCCTCACCTTCCCAGAAATGAAAAAGAAGGCAACCAAAAAAAGTGACGTGGAGTTGAGAAAGGATTTTTGAAGAGGCTTTATATTCCCAGATGCTCACAGGCTTGCTTTTTGACTACTTTTTCCTGGCACCCAGACCAGCCAAACTTTATGCACTCAGTCCTCTCACCAGATGGAGTGTTTTCAAGTTCCTCACCACTGCTATCTTCTCCAAGGATAGTTGAAAAGGGGCGGGGGGAGAGAGAAAGAAAGAAAAAAATCCAAAGTTCTACAGAGAGAACATTCTTTTTACTTTGGCAATGATCTGCAGCTCTTGGCAGGAGGTATCGTTAGTTAACATTGTTAACACTTTGGAATTGTCTGACTTTTGTCGTGTGTTTAAGCTGATTAGCCCCCTGGGTGACTTTGACTTCCAAGGCAGGATTTCTTTTGACAGCTTGCTGAGGGTACAGATGTCTGGACAACAGATAAAGTTCTTAACCCTTATTTCTCATTTGATTTCCACTCAACTATTTTAATAGTGCCTGCAGACATATCAACAGAAGGCAGGGGTTTATGGTGGTTTGAGGTGCTCACTTGCTTGCGAGCTACTGTTGGCTCTGGCAGACTTGCATCAGGAGCTGCACTGGGGACTCTTCATCCCCTTCTGACACCCCTCACATGCTGAGCTCTGCCATCTTAGATTGTTGAGGCTTTAACTGTTTCATTTTCACTGCTACACTCTTTCCTCTAGCTACATTATTTATACCTGAAAACAGAACCAACTTCTCACCTCATTCTTTGTGATAGGAGCTCATCTTCAGCTTTTATATTCTATTATTTCCATCTATACGGTGAATGTTCCAGCCAAACTAAAATGCTTTCTACTTTCTGGTTATAACTGGTAAGTTCCCAGCTCTGTGCCTTTGTTCATGATCAGTCCACTATGTATATTTTATACAATCTGTGATTCAAAATCAGTGTTGTAGCTACTGTGTTGTGAAAGCCTCCAGGTGAACTGGGATTCTAATACCAGAGGAGCTAGACACCCAAAACTGAAGGGGAGCTGGGCGTCGTGTCTACAGTGGCTTTTCACTGGATCCTTTTCTTACCTGACATATGGCCTAATGCTTTGTTGTCTAACCCAAGGCTAATACTGGCGAATGCCCATGGTTCTTATCTGATCTGTGTCCACCTGTCTGGCCATTGTCTTGGCACTAGAAACTTGACTCTGTGTTCTCCCCAGCATCTTGGGGGAAAATGGCCTGGGGCAGCCCCTGGTTCTTCAGATGGAAGGTGAAAATGCAACCCACTACCACAATAGGAAACAAGGTTGAAGACTTTTACTTGCATACCTGGACAGAGAGGGTACCAGAAGGGCAGAGGAAGAGAGAGAAGAGTGTGGGAGAGAAGGCTCCGAGTTCTTATATCTGGCCACTGGCTTGAGCCACTACGGTATGGTGTAGAACTGGAAATTGCAAGAGGTGGCATAGTCCTGCTTCTGGTTTGAGAAAGTTAATCTTGTTTTCAAAATACATACATAAAATTAAAAGGCAAAATAGGCAAGCTAAAATTATAAAACTTCACCAGTACTGCTAGTTATTATAGTATGATTAATCCTCATAGTTTTGCTAGTTTTAGCATATTAGCTGCTAGGTCAGTTTTTCAAACACCTTTAATTATTTCCTATATACATTCTCCATCAAATCAAACTTATACTCTGACAAAAAATTCATCTTCCTGAGGAACAACACCTGATTATCTATAAAATGATTCACATTCACATTAGGCTGTACTCACCATAATATTCTCCTTATTTCCATATTTGTGGTAGCTTTGTTTTTCTGAATGAGCTATGGCCGATACAATGTCCAAAGATTAAAAGCACATTATTGAGCTTTATTGTGTATCATTGACCCCATTGTTTTATTTATCTGTTATAAACAATACTCATAATATAATGAGTATTTTATAGATATGTGTGTGTATATATAGTAATGCTATATATATTATATATATATATAATAGCATTGCTATATGTTTCATTGTAATAGCAAAAATCAGGAAACATTGAAATACGCATCAATAATAAGGTAGTTAACATGTTATGAACCTTTTTTTTTGGAGTCGGTGTCTCATTCCATTGCTCAGGCTGGAGTGCTGTGGCATGCTTACAGCCACTACAAAGTCAATTCGCTGGTTCAGGTGATCCTTCCACCTCAACTTTCCAAGTACCCGGAACCACAGGTGAGTGCTATCATGCTCTGCTCATTTTTTGATTTATTGTAAAGATGAGGCCTTGCCAAGTTGCCCAGGTTGGTCTTGAACCCATGGGCTTAGGCAATCCTCTCATCTCAGTCCCCCAAAGTACTGGGATTATAGGCTTGAGCCACTGTGCCCAGCCCACACTCATGTTAATTGCTTTAATGACATACTTTATCCCAAATTGAAGATTAGACCTATTCAGCTCTCCGTCATTTTATATGACTATAGAATATAATCAAGACATAGAATCTGTATGATATCACACCCTTTAAATACTGAAAGTATTCACATTGAACAAAAGAGGGCTATGTCATCTGGGACGATACTAGCATGAAGCAGCACACTGCTTGCTTAGACAAATTTTCTACATCACAGGTTAGCTCATGGTAAGCAATTTCAGGAAGTATTCATTCAGCCAGCTCTTTATGATGATCTTATGTTTTCCCCTCACAGTCACCAAATGACTTGAAGTATCAAATGTCTTCATGGGAATAAGAAAGGCTGAGATGAAGAGCAGGAGGGGTCATTTTTCCTGCATCACTGCTTAAGTGTCATCAAGCATAACCTCCACCTTTTTGCCTGTCAACTGTTGTGGAGAGAAATGGCCTCATAGTGACACCATATGATCTGATAAACTCTAAAACCCTGAGGTATTGTACTTTCCAAGTGTCTCCACAAATGAGCACAGTGCACACAGGAGAAGCCACCACACAGCATTGTTAGAGAAGTAGAGTACAACCTCATTAAAAAAAAAGATTTTAAAAGTCCAAAAAGTAAAGTCAGGTTACCTAGCTAGAAAAAAAAAAAAAAAAAAAGCTATAGAGTTATGTAATCAAGTTATTATACCTATTTTCTAAGCTCTCTTTAATAGTAGAGGCATCATATTCAAAACTGAGAAAAAAATAACCATTATGAATAGTTACAAAAGTCTTTAGGAAATAAGAACATTACTAAAGATTTACCATGTAACATTTACTTTTTCCCCCAATTTCTTTATTATAAAGATGTGGGGTACAATTCAGGGTTAAGTATACAAACATTGATTATGTAGGTACCCTTGTTGATGACGTATGCCACTCCCTCCCTTAGCAATTTCCCTCAACTTCCAACACACCCTCCATCCAAGTTACTGCGAAGTCCATATATGTATCCTTCTTTATGGCTGCATAATATTCCACTGTGTATATGTACCACATTTTTAAAATCCAGGCCAGCTTCGATGGGCAACATGGTTGGTTCCATGTTTTTGCTATTGTGAATAGAGCTGCAACAAATGTACGTGTGCAACAAATGTACATGTTTTTGCTATTGTGACTAGAGCTGCAACAAATGTACATGTACGTTTCTTTTTTATAGAATTATTTGAGTTCTTCCGGGAATATTTCCAATAGGGGAAATGCTGAGTCATATGGAAGGTCAATTTCTAAGTCTTTCAGAAGGGAATATTTCCAATAGGGGAAATGCTGAGTCATATGGAAGGTCAATTTCTAAGTCTTTCAGAAATCGCCACACTGTCTTCCAAGGAGGTTACAATAGTTTGCATTCCCACCAGCAGTGTAGAAGCATTCTGTTTTCTCCACATACTCGCCAGCTTCTGTCGTTGTTTTATTAATGATGGCCATTCTTACAGGGGTTAGGTGGTATCTCAATGTGGTTTTGATGTGCATTTCTCTGATGATGAGTGAGGCTGAGCACTTTTTCATGTGTCTGTTGGCTGCCCGTATATCTTCTTTTGAGAAGTGTCTATTCATGTCTTTTGCCCACTTTTTAATGGGGCTATTTGTTTTTTTCCTTTTGGTGCATTTGAGTTCCTTGTAGATCCTAGATGTTAGGCCTTTGTCAGATATACAGTTGGCAAATATTTTTTCCCATTCTGTGGGCTGTCTCCCTGCTCTCTTGATGGTTTCTTTTGCTTTGCAGAAGCTTGTTAGTTTGATGGGGTCCCACTTGTCCATCTATTTCTTAAGATGTGGACATTTAGGGTTCTGAATAGGAATTGGTTGCCAGTTCCAATTTCCATAAGGATATCTCCTGCGTTTTCTAAGATTCTTATAGTTTGAGGTTTTACGTTTAGGTCTTTGATTCATTTGGAATTAATTTTTGTGTATAGTGATAGGTAGGGGTCCTGTTTCAATCTTCATGTGGTCAGCCAGTTTTCCCAGCACCGTTTACTGAATAGGTTCTCCTCTCCCAGTGGTTGTTGTTGGAGGCTTTGTCAAAGATGAATTGGCTGAGGAATTGTGGTTTTGCTTCCAGATCTCTATCCTATCCCATTGGTCTATGTGCCTGTTCTTGTACCAATACCAGGCTGTTTTGATTACTATAGCCTTATAGTAAAGTTTGAAGTCTGGAAGTATGATACCTCCTGCTTTGTTTCTTTTGCTAAGGATTGTTTTGGCTAATTGTGGTCATTTATGTTTTCATATGAATTTCTGTATTGTCATTTCCAGGTCTGAGAAGAATGATGTTGGTAACTTAATGGGTATTGCATTGAATCTGTAGATTGCCTTTGGTAGGATGGACATTTTAACAATGTTGATTCTTCCTACCCATGAGTATGGAATATTTTTCCATTTGTTTATATCTTCTTGGATTACTTGGAGCAGCATTTTGTAGTTCTCATAGCAAAGGTTTTTCACTTCTCTGGTTAGGAAGATGCTGAGGTATTTCATTTTTTTGGTGGCTATTGTGAATGAGATCGTACTTTTAATTTTGGTCTCTGCCTGCTTGGTGTTGGTGTATGGAAATACAACTGTCTTTTGCACCTTTGTTTTGTACCATGAGACTTTGCCAAAGTCCTTTATCAGTGCAAGCATGTTTTTGACAGATTCTCTTGGATTTTCAAGGTGTAGGAACATATCATCAGCAAAGAGGGATAACTCGACTTCCTCTTTTCCTATTGGATACCCAATTTCCTTCTCTTATCTAATTTCCCAAGCTAGGACTTCCAGCACAATACTGAACAAGAGGGGTGAGAGTTGGCAGTCTTGCCTTGTTCTAGATTTCTGTCTGCCTTGTCCTTGTTTCAGTTTATCTTTGAGGATTTTGAATATAGGGCTTGAGTCCCTTATTCCTTGTAATGTTTCTGCTGTTAGGTTTGCTGTTATTCTGATTGGTTTTCCCCAGTAGGTAGGCTGACCTTTTTCTCTTGCTGCCTTTAGGATTTTTTCTTTTGTGCCTAATTTGTGTAGGTAAATTACTATATGTCTAGGGGTTGGACTTCTAATATGATATATTGTGGTTACTCTCTGTATTTCTTGTGCTTGGCTGGTCACATCTCTGGTGAGATGGGAAGTTTTCTTGAATTACTTCCTGGAATACTTGCTCCAAGTTGTTCTCCATTTCCCTTTCTTCTGGGATACAAATCAGGTATAAGTTCAGCCTCTTGATAAAATCACACATCTCTTGCAGGCTTTGTGCTTTTTTTCTGAGTCTTCTTTCTATATTTTTTACAGATCAGGTTAATTCCATGTTCTGGTCTTCAATTTCTGAGCTCTTTCTTCAGTTAGATTAGATTAATTCTGCTTTCCTTGCTTGTCATCTTTTTATTTATTTCCTGGATGAATTTTTTTATTGCCAAAATCTCTGTTACAAGTACTTTCAGTGTTGCATCTTGCCTTTCTTGAGTCCTAGTCACTCTTTCCTTCCATTTCCTAATCCCTGTCATATTCTGGGGCCAGTCTGTGGTGACTTCCATTGTTTGGGCACAAAGGTCTAATTTTTCAGAATTTTTATCTTTGGTACACTTGAAATTGCCTAAGGTCTTCCTTTGACTTTTCCTCATTTGTGACAGATCTCTTGTTTTTCTCTTTAGTTCTGCTGTTCTGAGTCAGTGGGAGAGGTTTTCTTTTCTGACTTTTGCTCAGACCTCTATTCTTCCCTGATGTGGTCTCTGGATTTGTTCTATTTTGAAATAGGATGGTAGATGGGAAGATTTGTTGTCTCTTATAGCTTTTGAAATTCAAATAAAATGGGCAATGTGGCACCAGGAATGAGATACCACTTGCAAATTAAAATGTTCACTTATTGTGGTATGTGTTCCCTGAGACCCACTCCCCACTACCATGTTATATGATGATGCAAAGCAGAAACCAGTGCAAAAGGAATTGAACACACACACACACACACACACACACACACACACTCCAAAACAAACTGGAATAGCAACAAAGGAAAACAAAACAATCAGCAACAAAAAGACCCTAAGAAAATTAAACAAACACATACATGCCTAGCACAAAGCAAATAGAGAAGAAAAGCAGAAAGGTCAAAGGAAGGAATAAAAAAAGGGATTCAGGTCAAACCCTCACACATCTATTGACATACCCCTTAAACTATAAAAAATGAATATAGTAATTCTGGCAAGATGGCAATGGCACACATGGGACTGTAAGAACTCCACGAAACTGAGTTTCCATAAAAACTCACTTCCCCCCACCAGTCACACTGGTCCAAGGACTGGAGGCACCAGTTGGCTATTGTGGTCACCACCACTATTGCGGCCTTGTCCTAGACAGCCCTATGCACCCAGCCTCATGAAACTCCGCCCCCCCCCACTGGCTGTACCACCCCACTCAGCCACTGCCTATGAAGGCCTTTGGCTCCTGGCCTCATGGATCTCCTGGATCCTTCCCTGGCTGCACCGCCCCACCCGGCCCCAGGCTGCCACTGTCCATGGAGGCCCTCAACCATGTCCCCATGGAGCTCCAGACTCCCTCCCTGGCTGCACTGTCTCGCCCTGCCCCCAGCTGCCACTGCCCGTGAGGGACCTTGGCTCCTACCCCATGGAGCTCCCGGATCCCTTGCTGGCTGCATCACCTTACCCTGCTCCCTGCTGCTGTCACCCAGGGAGGCCCTCAGCTCCAGCCCTGTGGCACTCCAGCCTCCATTGCCAGTTGCATCACTCTGCCCCACCCCCAACTGCCGCCACCCAGGGAGGCTCTCAGTTTCCACCTGCAGAGCTCTATGCTTCCTCACCAGCTGCACCACCCCACCCCAAGCAGACCTGCGCTACACTGACCAGCAATGCCCAGCCTTCTCACACTCCATCTTCCCTGACTTGCCTCTGTCCATGGTGGGACCAGACAAAAGCTGGAGTTCTGAGACCAGGCAAAGACCTGCAATGCCCCACCCAACTCCACCCAACTCTGCCCAGCCTTCAGCTTGGGACCTAAGAAAAATGAAAAAAAGGCCCAAGCCGCACTGTGACATGCTTACCTTCCACGCCTGGCTGTCTCACACTCTGCCTCCCCAAGCTGTACCTGACTGTAGTAGGATCAAAGTTCAGCTGGTGCCCTGAGACCAGCCAGAGACCTGCATTTCCCCACCCAGCTCTGCCCATCCTCCAACCTGGGATCCAAGACCTCATGTTTGTGTAGGGGAATAGTAAATCATAAGAGGATTGGCCAGCTTATGTGTCTGTATGATTGTATGTTCTAATTTTTGTTGTTGTTGCTGTCATTGTTTTGTTTGTTTGTGGGTTTCTTTGCTTCATTTCTCTTATCTTATCTGTCTTTGTGTCTATTTTCATTTGTTAGTTGGTAACTTTGTTTTCCCACTTAACTCTTCTCACGCTCCACCTTCTGCTCCCCCACCCTATTCCATTGCTTTCATTTTTCTTACCACATTTTACTTTCAGGGAGCAAACCTATACCCCCACTGCATAGACAGAATGCAAGACAGTGGGAAGCGGGTTCCAGGTATCCATCCACCTGTCGTTGTATACTGGGATCTGCAGATAGATCTTAAATCACAGCTCCCCCCCTCAATTAAATCGAAAAACTGCAAAAAGTATAGCCCCCAATCTACAGTACAACTTCAGAGTTGAACAAAGCCAGAGGATTCACACAAGGAAGAATAAGAGATTGAGCAAACAGAAGTAAAAGCAACCCTGCCACTCCTGAGCACGAGATGTAAAGAAGAAGGTGGGGGGGAAGGAAGAAGTAGGGAGGAAAATCTACACTAATGAAGAAAAACCAAAAGAAGAATACAGGTCTCACACAGACCCCTGGGAGGTCATACACTGACAAAACAGACTTCGGAATGCAAACAATGAAGAACACTCAGAATGACTGGTTTCATACCACAAACCCAGACATCAGGACATTAATAGAGAGAATAAAAATGATTGAGGAGAGACAAGAGGAAAATAGGAAGGAGTTGACAACAGAGATAACAGCAGTAAAGAATACTGAGGTCAAAATAAATAACAAATCAATAAGCATGGAAAGCAGAATTAGTCTTCCAGAAGAAAAAATCTCAGAGTTTGAAAACCAAAATATAGAACTAACCCAAACTGTCAAAAACTTGGAAAAGAAGCTTAAAAAGACAGAATAAAACCTCAAGAGATGAGTGATTACTTCAAGAAAATGAACTTAAGAGTTATTGGATTTCCTGAGGCAGAAAGAGAGACAGAGACCACCCTGGAAAAAACATTCCACGAAATTATTTAAGAAAGCTTCTCTCACCTCATCAGTGATGTGAAAATTCAAACACAAGAGATTCAGAGAACCCATGCAAGACAACAAGTGAGAAAACCAACTCGTAGGTACATAATAATTCGCCTGAACATAGTAGGTATAAAAGTAAAAAACTTAAAAACAGAAAAAGGTCAGACTACCTACCAGAGAAGACCAATTAGAATAGCAGCAGATTTATCCACAGAAATACTTAAGGCTAGGAGAACTTGGAGCCCAATATTCAATGTTCTCAAAGATAAACAATTTCAACCAAGAATAACATACCCAGCCAAACTAAGCTTCCTCAGTGAGGGAGAATTAAAATCTTTCCCAGACATCCAATCCCTAGGAACGTATGCTGCCTCCAGACCACTTCTACTATAAACACATAAGAAAGTGTTAAACACAGAAGAAAAGGAAAAAAGAATGACAATGTTCTTCACAAGAGTACAAGAAAAAGATTGAAAACACACATGAATCAACTCCCAAAATTAAAAGAAGAGCAACAAACCAACAAGTACTACAACAACCCTTTAAGAACCTCATTACAATGATAAACACTCACATTTCAACAATTAACCTGAATGTGAATGGACTAAATGCACCACTGAAAAGACATAGAATGGCAAAGTGAATAAAATCTCATGAGGCAATAATATATTGTCTCCAAGAGACTCATCTCACCAGAAAGGACACTCAGATTCAAAGTAAGAGGATGGGAAGGAAAATTTCATGTGAATGAAACACAAAAGAAAGCTGGAGTTACAATCTTAATCTCAGACAAAATACTCTTTAAGCTATCAAAAATTTAAAAAGATGAAGAAGATAACTATATAATGATAAAAGGTTCAATCCATCAACAAGAAATATCCATCCTAAATACATATGCATCCCATATAAGAGCACCAATGTTCATAAACCAACTTCTAGGCAATTTAAAAAAGAGATTGACTTCAACACTATCATAGCTAGGGACTTTAATACCTCACTCACAACCCTAGGCAGATCATCAAAACAAAAAAATCAGCAAGGAGACCCAGAACCTTAATGAGACTCTTGAACATATGGACTTAATTGGTACCTACAGAACATTTCACTCAACAACCACAGAATGTACATTTTAATCATTACCACATGGAACATACTCCAAGATCAACCACATCATTGGCCATAAATCAAACATAAACAAATTTCACAAGATTGAAATTTTGCCATGCACCACAGTGGAATAAAAATAAAAATAACACCAACAAAATTCCCCCAAAACCCACAAAGACATGGACACTAAACAGTAAGATGCTAAAGAGCTCCTGGGTCAGTGATGAAATCAAAACAGAGATTAGAAGGTATTTGGAAACAAATGAAAATAAAGAAACATCTTACCAAAACCTCTGGGATACCATGAAATAAGTAGTAAAAGGGGAATTCATATGATTACAAACACATATGAAGTAAATGGAAAGATCACAAGCTAACTGCCTAACAAGTCACCTAAGGAAGCTAGAAATGAAAGATCACTTAAACCCTAACTTCAGCAGAAGAATACAGATCACCAAAATAAAAGCACAAATCCAGGACATAGAAGACAAAAAGATAATACAAAAAAAAACAAGGAAACAGCTGGTTCTTTGAAAGCATAAACAAGATAAGTGGTCCCCTAGCCAGACTGACCAAGAAAGAGAGAAAAAGCCCAAATTAACTCAGAAATACAAAGCTGACTTCACAACTGACCCTGAAGAAATGCAAAATATTATCAGAGACTACTATGTACAATTGTATGGAAAAAACTAGAAAATCTAAAGGAAATGGAGGACTTTCTGACATCACACAACCTCCCTAGGTTGAAGCAAGAGGAAATTGAGCCCCAAAATAGACAAATAACAATCAAAAAATTGATTACATCATAAGAAAACTATGTACCAAAAGAAGTCCTGGACCAGATGGCTTTCCAGAAGAATTCTGCAAAACATACAAAGAGGAACTGATATTAGTACTATTGAAAATATTCCAGGCAATTGAGAAAGATGGAACTCTCCCCAAATCATTTTATGATGCTAACATCGCATTGATATGCAAGCCAGGTAAAGACCCAACAAAGAAAGAGAACTACAGGTCAATATCCTTGATGAACATAGATGCTAAAATTCTCAACAAGATCCTAGTCAACTGTTTTCAAGAACACATCTCAAAAATCATCCACCATGACCAAGTAGGGTTCATCCTGTGATGCAAGACTGGTTCAACATCAACAAGACCATAAATGTAATTAAATACATCAACAGACAGAAAAACAAAAACCACATGATTATATCATTAAATGCAGAAAAAAAATTTGATAAAATCCAGCACCCCTTCTTGATAAAAACCCTCGAACATCTAGGCATAGGTGTAACATACCTCAAAATAGTAAAAGCTGTCTATGAGAAACCCACATCCAGCATACTACTAAACACACAAAAATTGGAACCATTTTCCCTGAAAACTGAAACAAGACAAGGATGCCCACTCTCACCACTCCTGTTCAACAAAGTTTTGGAAGTACTAGCTAGAGCAATCAGAAAAGAGAAGGCAATCAGGGATATCCAAATAGGAAGAGAGGAAGTCAAGTTATCTCTCTTTGCAGATGACATAATTGTATACCTTGAAACCCCAAAAGAATCAGTCAAAACCTCCTTGCACTGATAAAGGACTTTGGCAAAGTCTCAGGGTATAAAATAAATGTACAAAAGACTATTGTATTTCTGTACCCCACTAATAAACACACAGAAACCAAATAAAAAGCACAATTTCATTTACAATAGCCATTAAAAAATGAAATATCTTGACATCTTCCTAACCAGAGACATAAAAAGACCTTTACAATGAAAACTACAAAACACTGTTCAAAAAAAATCAAAGATGACACAAAAAAGTGGAAAAATATTCCATGCTAATGGATTGGAAGATTCGACATTGTTAAGATGTCCATTTTGCCTAAGGCAATCTACAGATTTAATGCAATACCCATCAAATTACCAGCAACATTCTTCTCACACCTAGAAAAAAACAATACAGAAATTCGTATGGACATAAATGACCAAGAATAGTCAAAACAATCCTCAGCAAAGAAAAGCAAATCAGGAGGTATCACACTTCCAGATTTTAAACTTTATTATAAAGCTACAATAATCAAAATAGCCTTGTATTGCTACAAGAACAGGAATATAGACCAATAAAATAGAACTGAGATTACAGAGGTAAAACCTCAATTTCTCAACCAACTCATTTTCGACAAAGTCTCCACCATCCACTACTGGGGAGAGGAGAACCTAGTCAGTAAATGGTGTTGGGAAAACTGGCTGATCATATGCAGAAGATTGAAACAGGACCCCTACCTATCCCCATACACAAAAATTAACTCTAAATTGATCGTAAACATAAATGTAAAACCTCAAACTATAAGAAACTTAGAAAATGCAGGAGACACTCTTATGGAAGCTGGAACTGGCAACCAATTCCTGATCAAAATCCAAAGTGCCCAGGCCATAAGAGGTAAGCTAGATCAGTGGGACCTCATTAAACTGACCATCAAGTGAGCAGGGAGATAGCCCACAGACTGGGAAACAATATTTGCCAACTCCAGGTCTGAGAAAGGCCTAGCATCAAGAATCTACAAGGAATTAAAACATACTGAAAAGAAAAAAAACAAACAACCCCATTACAAGTGGGCTAAAGGTATGAATAGACACTTTTCAAAAGAAGACATACAAGCAGCCATAGATACATGAAAAAATGTTCAGCCTCACTAGTCATCAAGGAGATGCAAATTAAAACTACACTGAGATACCACCTAACTCCAGTCAGAATGGCCATCATCAATAACTAAAAAAAAAAAACCAGATCCTGGAGAGGATGTGGCGAAAAGGGAACACTTATACACTGTTGGTGGGAGTATAAACTAGCACAGCCTCTGTGGAAATCAGTGTGGCAATTTCTAAAAGTTCTAAAAATTGACCTTACATATGACCCCGCAATTCCCCTGCTAGGAATATACCTGGAAGAACTCAGGTCACTCTATGAAAAAGATACCTGCACACGAATATTACTGCAGCATTGTTCACAATAGCAAGAACATGGAACCAACTGTGCTGCCCATCAAAAGAGGACTGGATTTAAAAAATATGGTACATATTCACAATGGAATATTGCACAGTAATAAAGAAGAACAATATGAATTTCACAGCAACCTGCGTGGAATTTGAGTTTAAAATACTGAGTGATCTCTTACAGAAACAAAGAGCTGAGTGTCACATGTTCTCACTCATAAGTGGACCTTGAACAACTACCATACTACTATAAGAAAAGAATTGAAAGTGGTGGAGAACTTGGGTGGGGGGTTGGTGGGTTGGGAGGTGGGATTGACAGTAGTCGATATTTGCCTGGGGAAGGGGAGGTACACCTCTTCAATAAGGGTATTTGCACGGTGAATATTTGTATACCTAGCCCTGAATTGTACCCCACAATTTTGAAATAAAAATTAAAAGAGAGAAAAAAATGTTCATCTGCCACCCATAAAAAGTATGTAAAAATGATCCAAAAGAAAAACCAACAGCCACAACAAAATCAAAAGATGAACACTTAGTCTTTCACATACATATATAAACAAACAGCAAACGACAAATAAAAGAAGAAACAGAAAAGGAAAATAAAAATAATTTTTTTGGGGGGAGGATGCAGATCAAACCCTCATATACACATTCATGCACAAAGGAAAAATATTTTAAAAATAGATAAACTAACAAGCAGTCAAAAAAATTTTTAAAGTAAAAAATAATTGAAAATTTAAAAAGCAAAAATAGAAAAAACCTGCCCTCTTGTGGCAGGCTCTGTAATTGTTCCTCTAATCAGGTCTCTCCTGCAGAATCACCTCTTTCACTCTCTCCTCAGGGAATGAAGCAGGGAAGGAGGAGGGGCAGTGGAGGTTGGTGGAGCTACAGTCCTCCCCTCCCACTCTCCTATGGTCGGGAGATATCTGTTGGGGAGGTACGGGACTGTCTTTTCCTCAGGTATGTACTCTCACTGGGGTGCCCCAGCCAGGCCTATCCTGGAATGAAGCTATCCTACTACAAGTGATATACAGATTTGGCCTCAGTTTGTCCCTCTCACTCGTGGCCCAGCTGTGTGGGTCTGACATTCAGAGGATTGCTGGGAAAAGGGAGTTTGGGTCAGCCCTGTACTCACCACTGATCTCTTTGGAGTTCTCCCCCTTCCTTTTCTGGCCATACCCTTTGTCTCACAACTGGATCAGGGTAGGGGATGGGGCACCTGGAATTCAACACTCATCAGGTCCCTCTGAAGTTTGTGCTCTCAGGATATTCTCTTTGGGTCACGATCAAGCCCTAAGTAGTTGGTCCACCAGTCACAGAGATTGGATCTGTTGGTCCATGGTAAGCAAGTTGGAGCACTTTTTTGTCCCACCGCCAATATGGTGGTGGGGTGCTTCTCTTGTCCTCTTCCATGAGAACCTGCCTCTGGACTCCATCCACAGTCCCTTCCAGCGCCTTGCAAGGTGCTGAAGTGGTGAGGCAAAGTCCGGAGCAGTCTCTCTCCTGCTTCAACGGTGAAGGAGTGCCTGAGGCAATAGTGTCTCCCCGCTGCTTTTCCAAAGGAAAACTTCTGTCCGTTTTAATAAAACAATGGTGCTCTGCTTCTACAACCCAGAAAGAGCCAGGGACGAAATAGAGAAGCTGCAGCACCTGCTGTTGCACCAGGAGCCTGGCCACCCTCTCACGAGTCCCACTTAGACAGTCTCTCCCAGCATTTTCTTGCCAAGGAGGGTTTTTGATTTAAAAAAAAAAAAAAAAGAAAGAAAGAAAACAAAGAGAAAATGGCGCTTGGCTTCTGTGCCCCAGGAATCATTAGGGTTCAAGCCCAGACACTGTGCAACCAGCCGCTGTCCCAGGAGAGCCCTGGCCTAGCTCCCTAGCCCTCACTCAGTCAGCCACTCACACGCCCACTCCTCACCAGCACATACACAAAATTCCCCATACACTCACACTGGGACTCACATAGTCAGACTGGTTTAGCCACCATCTTTCCCACCTCTTCTCACCATACAACATTTTAAAAACACCAATTTAAATGTTCTACTATTATACCCTAAGATATAAAATATATCTTCACAGGAAAAATGAATGTGTTTGTGCTACATAAGAATAGTTAACATGAGATCTACCCTTTAAAAATTGTCTGTATAATACAATATGGCTAATTATAATTACCATGTTGTACAGCAGATCTCCAGAACATAGTCATATTTCTATGATTTTAGATCCTAGTCTTTAAACTTCAGTACCATAGTTCCAGATTCTGCTTTTTCTCTATGCAAGCAGTCAATTTATTTCTGTCACCATTATCTGCTAAGTCCTCTCATGACATAGAACTCATCATTATTTCAATTCAGATCCACCGAGAGGATGGATTTGGGAGACAGTGATTATACCAAGGCCATTTATACAGGTCTTCTGAAAATCAGTCCATTTTTGTGTGGGCTGATTACCAGCCTACTGTGTTTACATTCCCTCGGTGACTAAACCTGTGGGGACACTTCACAGGCCTTCACTCTCAGTGTTCATGGAAAGACAGATGGAGGTACCTGTTTACCAAAACTTAACATCAATTTATTCACTGAGCAGTAAGTACCAGCCATTAGAGTGACTCACTGTCCTTCACTTTATCAAACTCACAAGGTTATTGAATAGCTTCTTCATTATGTGTTTATCCATTGGAAATCTAGTCATAGGATTTAAACAGCAATACCACCATCCCTTAAATCTAAAATGCCATGTTTATTTCTTTTAATCCTCTCTATTGACATACACATTATCTGCTAGCTGTAAATTGTCATGCATTTTCAAAACATTCTTTATGAAATTTGCCCAGCTTTCTTTTTTTAAAAAAGGGACACATCTGTCTCTCCAACATTAGCAAGTCATCAACGAGTCTGTGACAGAGGCCTTGACTCGGATGAAGTGTCTGAATGATAAATGGAGAATATGTTGTGATGAAAACCATTCCTTTGATGTCTAATTTAAGGCCTGTTAACAAAGTATGAGTCATATCATAATTTTAATTATATTTTTAAAATTCAGTGAATTTTATTCACTTTTACAGACTTTATAAACAACTATTTTGTTGACTGTATCTTTACTCTTGGGTTTTCATTATTATGTCAAATTTGAGTTCAGGGGCGTGCATGGCTCAAGACTTCTGATACTGAGAGAACCGTAATAGAGTATACCATAAACTTAGGTTAAGAGCATGCTATAACCCAATAAATATTTAATTGGCTTGTGGACAATAGCACAGTCATTTTAGTTTTCTGCTTTAAAACATGACGTGTAGCTGTTTAAAGTTTCAGTTATGGGAAAAACTGCAAAGCTCCAGTTCAAGCTTCAACCCCTTCCCTTGACCCACTTTCCCCTTAGCAACAACCAATCAGGTGCCAGGGAAAATCACCTAAAGTTTCCAGATGTCTCTGCAACTTCCCCAGCTAGTGGGCCAAGGTCAGCCCGAGTCAAGCTAGCCAATCCTCCATGATTGGGCTGACCACCAGAGTTTACTACCCAATTAAATGGTAACAAGACTGGAAAGTCCTCCCAAACTCCTCCTCCCTTTGTGTAAAGGCATAAAAGGTGTCTGCTTAAGGAAGTCAGGGCCTCTGGGTGTACTCCGCTGCATCGGTTGTTGACAGAGGTCCAGGCTCAAACTTGCAAATAAAGACCCTCTTGAACTTTCATTGGAATTGGCTCTTGGTGGTCTCTCAGATTGAACATTTGTCCACTACATTTGGGGGCTCTCCTGGGATCCCAGAGACCCCTGAGACCCCAGTCCGGAGGGTTCTCAGGCCGGCATTTGGTAAGTTGCTCCCAGGTTAGCGCATCTGTGTCCTGTATCTCAGGTGGAGCTCCACACTTTGTTCTGAGGTCGGCATCAGGCTAGGCAGACATGCTGGAAAGCCACTGGCCGGGGCTCATGGGAGACGTCCCACGACCCCATGTGGAAGATGAGGTCTTCATCTGTGGGGAAGGTCAGGCTCATCAACGGTCTGTCTCTCCCCTATCGTACTTTCAGATTTGTTTTCGCAGCCGCTACTGTCTGTCTCTTGTCGTTTTCCCTTTCGTCTTGTTGGTTGTGTTTGTTGTAATGACAGTACTGATCAATGAGATGGGGCAGGCACAGACAACGCTGTTAACTCTCATGACTGATCACTTTTCAGAATTAAAGGAAAGGGCGCACAATTTGAGTGTCGAAATTCACAAAAAGAAATTCCAGGATTTGTGCGCCGCTGAGTGGCCTGCCTTCAATGTAGGCTGGCCATGAGAAGGGACTTTTCTAACAAGTGTTCTCTTGCAGGTCAAGAGTGTCATCCTCCAAAGAGGCTCCCAGGGACACCCAGACCAACTACCTTATATACTGATCTGGCAAGATATAGTGGAATCCCCTCCCCCTTGGGTGAAACCCTACCTTCCTACCCCATTAAAGGCATTGAGAGTGCCCACGTTGCAGGAAAAGGGGGCACAACCTTTGAAGCCGCCAGAGAGTGTGTCGTCACAGCCTTGGGAGAAGCAGAATCCCTTCCATAAGTCCCCAAAGAACCCCTTTTACCCCGTTCTCCCTGATTCTAACTTGGAAGAGATAATTTCCCCCCCATACCAGTCAGCTCCCCCTAGACCTTCAGCCCCGTCAGCGCCGCAACTCCAAGCTGCAGCCGCTGCCGCTGCTCCTGCCATGGAGGCGGAGCCAGGAGCGGCTGGGGAGGGGAGGCAGAAAAGAGAAATGGATGGACCAGCCACGGGGACTCGAGGGAGAGTTGCCAGGGTGGCTGGTCCTGGAGTGGCCCTGGCCGACTCCATGGTGATCTTGCCACTGAGAGTGGCTGGGCCCCCAGATGAGGCCGGGAACCAACCCGTGCGTTATTGGCCGTTTTCCACTAGTGATCTATACATTTGGAAAACACAAGCTGCTACTTTCTCTGAGAATCCTAGAGGGCTGATTAATTTGCTGGAAAGCATTCTCTTTACCCACCAGCCTACCTGGGATGATTGCCAGATGCTTCTACAGGTACTATTCACCACTGAAGAGAAGGAAAGAATCCAGACGGAATCTTGTTTCAGGCTCCTACTCTGAATTCAGCCACCCTGCTACCTGACCCGGATGGGGAAGGCCCCCTGCATGACTGCCAGGACATCCTGGTGCAGGTCCACGGAATACGGGAAGACCTCCAGGACCGGCCCCTAACCGACGCCAAAGAAACTTGGTACACGGACAGCAGCAGCTTCATGCAGGGCGGAACCAAGTATGCTGGGGCAGCGGTGACTACAGAGACTGAGACCTTATGGGCAGCGCCACTTGCGGCCGGGATGGCAGCGCAGCGAGCTGAGCTCATTGCCCTCACTAAGGCCCTAGTCATAGGAAAAGGGCAAAGAATAAATGTTTATACTGACAGCAGGTATGCTTTTGCAACTGTGCACATTCATGGAACCATCTATAAGGAGAGGGGGCTCTTAACTGCAGAAGGAAAGGCTATCAAAAATAAAACTGAGATCCTTGAGTTGTTACAGCCACTCTGGCTACTCAAAGCACTGGCCATAATACATTGTCCAGGACACCAGAAGGAGGACATGCCAGTGGCACGGGGAAACCGTCTGGCAGATGCTGAGACCAAAAAGGCAGCCCTTTCTGTGGACCATGTCCTAGTGACTACACTGCCAGACCCTGGGCCCCCAGATCTGCCTGAAAGCCCGAATTATACAGAGGAGGATTTAAAATGGATAAATGGGCAGCCTGGAGTTATGTTCTCAAATGGCTGGTGGTGGATCCAACACTGGGATATGACCACAAGCAAATGGAATGTCATCCTTCCAGAACAGTTGGGTCGGCAACTGCTTATAAAAATGCACAGAAGTACCCACATGGGAGCCAGAAAAATGGAAGAATTAATACGCCATGCAAACATGGTTATGCCCAATGGTCGACAAATGATCGGACAAATTGTAAATCAATGTCAGGCTTGTCAGGTTGTCAACGCAACCAATCCCAAACAAAACCCGGGGACCAGACTTCGAGGGAACTGGCCAGGAGCGTACTGGGAAGTGGACTTCACTGACGTGAGACCAGGAAAGTACGGATACAAGTACTTACTAGTGTTTATAGACACATTTTCAGGGTGGACAGAGGCATTCCCTACCAAGAATGAAACCACACAGGTGGTGGCCAAGAAACTCTAGGAAGATCTGATGCCCAGGTATGGCTTCCCGGTCCAGATTGGGTCAGACAACTGCCTCAGCTTCATCTCTAAGGTAATACAAGGAGTAGCTCAGGCCCTGGGGGCGGATTGGAAATTATATTGTGCATACAGGCCCCAGAGCTCAGGACGGGTAGAAAGAATGAATAGAACCCTAAAAGAGAACTTAACTAAATTAGTCCAGGAGACTGGTGGGGACTGGGTGACTCTCCTTCCCTTTGCGCTATATAGGGTGCACAACTCACCCTATAAGCTAGGGTTTACTCCTTTTGAAATCATGTTTGGCGTGCCTCCACTGGGTCATACCTCACCTAAGAACAGAACTATTAATAGACATAGATGATCAAAAACTCCTTTTTTCCCTCCAAACTCTGCAAAGGGTCCATGAGCAGGTGTGACCCAGACTGAAAGCCCTTTATGAGACCGGACCACCGCCGACTCCCCACAACTACCAACCAGGGGACTGGGTGTACATCTGGCAACATCAACACGAGACTCTGCAGCCGCAGTGGAAAGGACCATACATTGTGATCCTGTCCACCCCCGCTGCCTTGAAGGTGGAAGGTATTGCGTCTTGGATACGCCACACCCACGTCAAACTTGCTGACACCCCTGATGTGCTGAAAGACTACGCACCCAAATGGAGCAGCCGACTGGACAAGGACAATCCTCTAAAGCTAAGACTGTGTCACACTTCTTCTCCTTCTGCTTCCTCGTGAAGGGGATGGGATCCCTTTGGGCAGTCCCTAATCCTCACCAACCTCTAAACTTAACATGGCAGTTGTTAACCCTCAGGACAGGGATCAACAGAATTTTTCAAACTTCCAACCTCGCTCCCCTCAACACTCGGTTCCCAACCCTCACCTGTGACCTAAAGGAAATGTACCAATACTCTGACTTGGCTGGCACAGTAACCAAAGTAATTTCAAAGCTAGGCTATAACAAGCAGTATCAGTTTTATGTATGCCCCAGCCATGACCAGGACGAGGCATGCGTAGACCCCGGCCAATATTATTGCCCAGCATGGGCCTGTGTTTCCACAGGCACCGTACCTTGGGTCCCTGCCAAAACCAATGACTTAATCACTATAAAAAGAAACACCTCAGGTTATAAGAAGGGGCCCTGTCAGATTCAGGGTATGTTTGTGATACCCTCTCTCTCCTACTGTGACCCCCTCATGATAGACTTCACCCAGGTGGGGCGCCGAGTTATAGACTGGACGGTCGGGAAAACATGGGGAATCAGGTTATATGACGACCCTAGAACAGGATGGCGTGATCTAGGAAGTCTTTTCATGATTAGACTAAAAGTCCAAACCCTCAGCGCCATCCCGGGGCTCACCCAATCTAATTTTGGACACCATATTCGGGGGTTCGCACTATCCACAGATAAGCCAACTACTGAATCAATTCCTAGACCCGAGACAAGCAGTGCGCCCTCCACTACTGCCATCCACACCCCGCGCCGCGGTAACACTGCCCTATTTCCTCTATAGAAAAAAACCCCTGTACTAAATGCATCCTTATACTTTCTCTGGAACGCCTTCTCCCACCCTCTCTGGGATATACTAAGCAATGCCTACCTTTTTCTCAATAGCACCAGGCCCGATCTCACCTGGTCCTGCAGGCTATGCTATAGTCCCCAGCCACCTTATTATGAAGGCACTGCAATCATAGGAAACTACACTACGAGCCCTAGTTCTGATGCTTGCCGGTGGGCCCCGAGCATGGAAATAAGCTTGACCCTACAGTCAATCTCTTGCTTGGGCAAGCCCCCTTCAGGGGTCTAGTCCTTATGTGCCCAGACTTTCCCTGTAGTCTCCAATGATTTTCACCTGCCCCCCGAGAATGGATGGTGGATGTGGTCCACTGGCTTAACTCCATGTTTTCATGGGCAGGTACTCACCCAGTCTGAGGGCTTTTGCATTTTGGTACAGTTACTTCCCAAAATACTGACCACACTGAGGAGGATGTATTCCAGTTGCTGAAACAAGAAGGGTACCCCTGGGTTAAAAGGGAACCGGTCACTGCAATAACCCTGTCAGTGTTGCTAGGACTAGGCCTTGCCAGAGCAGGGACAGGTATCGCCTCCCTAGCTACTCAATCCCATCATTACAGTAGCCTTCAGGCTGCAATAGATTCTGACATAGAAAAAATAGAAACTTCTATTTCACACTTACAGGAATCCCTAACCTCTCTGTTTGAAGTAGTTCTGTAAAACCATAGAGTCTTAGACCTAATGTTCCTCCAGCAAGGTGGCCTCTGTGCCGCCCTGGGAGAAGAATGTTGCTTCTACACCGACCATTCAGGGATAGTAAAGGAATCCATGGCTAAGGTGCAAGAAGGTTTGGCTAAGTGCAAATTAGAGTGGGAGTAGAGACAGGGATGGTTTGAAAGTTGGTTTAACTACTCACCTTGGTTAACCACACTATTGTCTGCTTTAATAGACCCTGTGATCATACTCTTGCTGTTGCTAACTTTCAGTCCACGTATTTTAAATAAGCTAATCATTTTTATAAAAGCTAGAATAAACACTGTGCAACTTATGGTCCTCAGACAACAATACCAACAGGTGCCCCTGGACGACTCAGCATGTTAAAGGAATCCAAGATTAGATTCACTCTACCCTCATGAGAAGGGGGGAATGAGAGAATCATAATAGAGTATACCATAAACTTAGGTTAAGAGCATGCTATAACCCAATAAATATGTAATCGGCTTGTGGACAATAGCACAGCCATTTTAGTTTTCTGCTTTAAAACATAACCTGTAGCTGTTTAAAGTTTCAGTTATGGGAAAAACTGCAAAGCTCCAATTCAAGCTTCAACCCCTTCCCTTGACCCACTTTCCCCTTAGCAACAACCAATCAGGTGCCAGGGGAAAATCACCTAAAGTTTCCAGATGTCTCTGCAACTTTCCCAGCTAGTGGGCCAAGGTCAGCTAGCCAATTCTTCATAATTGGGCTGACCACCGGAGAGGTTACTACCCAATTAAATGGTAACAAGACTGGAAAGTCCCCCCAAACTCCTCCTCCCTTTGTGTAAAAGCATAAAAGGTGTCTGCTTAAGGAAGTCAGAGCCTCTGGGTGTACTCCGCTGCATTGGTTGTCGACAGAGGTCCAGGCTCGAGCCTGCAAATAAAGACCTTCTTGAACTTTCATTGGAATTGACTCTTGGTGGTCTCTCGGATTGAACATTCGGCCACTACAATACCAATCACCCAGAATTAGGACAAACGTCACAGGTTAAGAGCACAGCCTTCCATTCTGACTTTACTTTAGACACTAGTGCAAGTTTGGGTGTCCTCAGCCCATACTACTTCTGACTTGCTGCCAGCTATAAGTTCAGGGGTTCTCACTACTGCCTGAGTTTCAATTTCACTAAAACAACTCACAGAACTCAGTAAAGCACTATAGTAAATGTTACAACAATTTGCAAAGGGATAAAAACCAGCACTCACTGGGTGAAGTCTGAGAGGGCTATATGAAGCTTTCATTGTCTCCAGAAGTAGGTTACACCCAGCACATGGAAGTCTGACAATATGCAGAGTATTGCCATCCAAGGAAGTCTGCCTGAGCTTGGTGTCCAGATTTTTTTTAACTTTTAATTTTTTTATTTTGAAGATGTGGGGTACAAATGGTCATTATGCAAGTAATCTTGTTGATGATTCCCCCTTACTGAGGTTTTATTTGTAGGCATAGTTGGTTGAATCATTGGCCACCTGGGTAAATTTAATCTCCAGCCCTCCTGCTTTCCCCAGAGGTCAGGCTAACATGTGGCTCAAAGTTGCAAAAGTTGTGGTTGAGCTTTCTGACATGGCCAGCTCTCATCAGTCAGCTCACTAGCATAAACTTTCTAGGAGTACACCATGAGTCATCTCATTAGGTGACTAATGGAATAGATGTGGTTCAAAAAGTCTACCACTAATATCAGAGATTCTCATCACTAAGGAAATTCCAAAGATTTAGAAATCACCTCTCAGAAACTGAGGACAAAGTCAATCAAAACTCTTTATACCAAGGATTTAGAGGTTACTTCTCACAAACCACATATAAAGGCCTGCCAAATTATTTATTATGAAGGTCAGAAAGTTAAAAAGACAAAGATTTTATTATGCCTCTATTTCTCTATTTTACATGAAATTCAAAATTTATTAGACCCAGAGAGAAAAAATGTAGCACAATATACTAAAACTGTTATAGTAAAATAGACTTGAAGTTTAACATTGAAGGGTTTTTTTTTTTCTTATATCACCCACTCTCCAGTAATCAATAGCTTGGTTGGAAGAAGAGTGTAAAAATAAAGGAGTTTTATGTACAATGTGCATCCATTAATTGAAAAACGAGCAGGGCTAGGGCAAAATATCAGTCCACCACATGCAGACTTACAAAGAGTTCCCTTACACTGTCCTAGTCAAAACTAGCTGTTCTCAGGACTCAAGCTTCGATAAACTATGAAGGTTTTCCTTATTGTGACTAGGTGTTTATCCTGATTATGGAAGAGATCTCTACTTCTTTTGTTGGTTTTGGTTTTCATTCATTGCATTTTCTTTTTGCTTTATGTAAACATTTGAAACATTCCGATTCCAAACATAAGAGCTCATTTTGCCTGACAAAATATTTCTGCCAAAAACACCATTAAAAATAACTAGAAAAAATAATTCTTCAAATAGACAATACATAGTTTCATTAAATGTACGCTTTTCTCCACTTTTTTAGAAGCATCATGGAGCTATGGTTTTGCATGCAGAGTACTATTCCCTAAAAGCATACCCTAGATTTTGGAAAGAGCTTTCAGTAATTCTGTGACCTAGATAATGAAAACCCTGGAGATTAGCTTATTTAGACAGATGCCATTGATAACTTATCTAGGTGAACTAACAAGGGTTTTACTATCTGTAACTTTTTAGGGATAGGGAAGACAAAGAGTCATCAAGATATTCCATTGGAATATCCAAATTTTGAAATCAACCAACAAAGTTGAAGCTTTTAAAAACTCCAATATTAGACCACATATACAAAGGATTAAGAGTGAATAAAGTATGTTAAACTGATTTTCTATTGAAATCTAAACATTTTAAGGGACATAATTCACAAATCTGCATGTTTTTTCTTAAAATTTAAATCATGAAAGAGTCAGAAAGAAAAAGACTCCAATCTGGGTGACTAGGAGACACACACCTCTCACACACACACACACACACATGCACACTCATGCATCTCTGCTAGGCAAATGGAAATGTACTAATATGCCTTATTATTTTATATTCACTAGTCATTGCACTTTCAATGTTTAAGGCTAATCTCGTTCATTGAATTATTTATACAAAATCAATTATAAATAAAGTCATATATGTTTGGGCAAAGGCACAAGCTGAAACAACCCTCTATATTCTCCTTTGAGGTTGATAACTTCCATCTACCACAAAAAGACTTATCGATGGTATAAAAAGAAAGTAATAATATATTTAATATATTTTCAAATTCAGTAATGTTTCTACTTCATGGACTGTCTATTTCACTTTTTTTGTTTTATTTATCCCAACGTTCAAGAGTGTAGCGAATGCTATGGTAATCTGTACACACAAATTCACAGAATACAGTGGTTGTTATTAAATAATAGAATTTGGCTAAAGGAAGAAAAATCACCTAAATCTAAATATGGTCAACGTTATTAAAATTAGAAAGCCTAATATCTTGCAGGTGGAGAAAATTCATCATTCAAGATGCACAATGGCTAAAGTGATCTGACTTTCCAAAGAGGCATATTTCATTAAGCCTATGAAATATAAGTTGGTGATTCTCATCTAACATAGTTAGAAGTTTAATTCTTATTCAAAAATGAATTGCACTCACAAACAAGACTATGTATTCAAGCCTTGCAAATTATAACTATCTTTTAAATTGTCAGAAATGTACTTCTTGAGAATTATCCAATGTAATATACAACAATTACCTTTATGTTAGGTTTTGATCAATTGTATAGCATTTTCTTCAAAATTATCAGTCATAAAGAAAAGTCTTCAGCAAAGATGAAACTGAAAAATAGTTTATTGCTTTTGCATTTACTCAGAAATATGGGGGGAAATCTTTCATTTATATTTTTCATTCCTTTATATTCAGATGGGTTTTTTTTTTTACCTCATTTCCTGTATTGTCTCTAAAGCAATATGCCTGAAAATGTCTTGATGTTTTACCTAATTTTTAAAGCACAAAGCTTTTGGTAGTGAACAAAGATAGGTAATTAACTAAAAGATATATTTGCATTTGTTTGCCAAAAGTGCTTTGTTGTTGCAAATGATAGCTTATTGGAATACTATCTTCTTTTAATTTAAGAAAAGTCTGATTTCTGTAAGTCTCTATGATAAGCATAAGTAAACTAGGACCATACCTCAAAACTTTCTCAACAAAACTTGCAACAAACTATATAGAACTCTAGAAGATTAAAAATTGTGCCTAGGATAAAAGAACCAAGAGCCTAAAATTTACACAATTAGGGGATGATGGAATTCTTATTAAAAAAATACAATATTACAAATACAAAATTAGGCCAAGAAAGAGATCGGTGAGGGTACCTAAAACTTAATATTCTTTAGCTTTATGATAAACTCAGCCTGACTACCCATTAATAGCATACTATATATGTGTTTTGAAACAGGTAAAATCACTGAATCTGCATTAAATCTTCAATCACATTTCAACAGATTTAATGTTAAGAATTAAAACTAATACTTTGTTTAAAAACAAGAAACAAAAAAAACAAGTGCTGACAGAGGTCATGCTTAAAAATAAAGTTTTATTATGAACAAAAAAATTCTCAAGCCCTAACATAAACATAAATCTAAACAACATCTCCTCCCTTCAAATCCTTGGGCATGGGAAAACCAAATGACTACTTTCTTCATTTTTGTTGTTGGTGTTTGTCTCAAGTCTATTCAGGGAAATCAGAATGCACTGACCCTTTCAAGTGTCAATGATCATACAGTTAAATCTGAAGTTATACAAGCTTTGAAGTTGTAGAGAAAAAAAAAAAGATTGTTTTGAAGCTAATAAAACATAGTCAAATTATTATTCTGTTTCTTTGTGCCTCTATTACCTGGAGATATAATTAAATCCTTCTTGAGTTGAGTTTGTTCATCTGTAGATGGTGTACCATAACCCTACTTCAAAATAGTATTGTAAAAATTAGAGGTAATATATGTAAAATTTTTGCCATGGAGGAGTAGTTTCTAACATGATAACATTCATTAGTGATATCCTCTAACACTAACAGCTACCTGTAGGTAGTTTTACTTCAACTGTAAGTTTATGCACAACTGATCAAAGCAACTGCAAACATTAGTTATGAATTGCTCTCATTAAGACTATTGTAGGGTCATGGATAAGTTGTGTTGGCCATGATTTTGTTCATGATTCCAATGTTTGGCCAGACAGATTAATCCAAAAATCACATTCCAGTGAAAGTAGGAATTGTCCTCACATTTTTCCACAGTATGGAAGAAACAAGAATGACTAATGACGTTTGCTTGAGGCAGAAATCTTGAAAAAGCATTACTTTCACTGTTAAAACAGCAAATTCACAACATTTCTGGTATCATCAGAGAGTTACAGTCTCAGGGCAAGCAACTTACCCAAAAATCAAAGACAGAAAACCACCTCCAAGAAAAAAAAAAAAGATATGTTCACTTGTCTACCTTGGGGAGAATTGACCTGTGGCCAAAAAAGACGATAAGAAGAATTCAGGTAGAATTTTTAACCCATTTCTAAAGGCCTGGTGTGGGCAGGAACAAGAATCCTTGGGAGCCACAGACACAAGATGAACTCACACCTACACAGGATTCTTCTCCCAATACCTCACTTAGTGCTCACAAGAAAGACTGGGTAGAGACCACTCATGGTCTGAGAAAACTTCATAATAAGTGTTAGGGAGGAAAGCAATACAGCTGTGGAAAAGGCACAAAGTTCTACCTGAACTCTTCTCACCTATCCTCATCTATCCCCAGTGGAAGATAAGAATCGGGCAGGTGGGTTAGGGTAGTAGCATCTTGTTGTCTTTAGGGAACTGAGAAAGAACCAATGCACCTGAGAGAAGGGAACAAAAAATGATCCTCTATTCATGAGGCTGTTTCCACGGGCCATACAGTAGATATTTCAGTGAGCAATTTTTTTGTAGAAATTAACGACTATTTTAAAATTTATGTGTAAAGACAAATTTACTAAATTTGTCAAAAACAATTTTGAAAATGGAAAACAAATTCTGGAGTAATAACACTAACCTATTTCTACACTTATGATTTATCTACAGTAGCCAAGACAATTCTGGTTTTTTTTGTTTTTGTTTTGTTGTTGTTGTTGTTGTTTTGAGTTGGAGTCTCACTCTGTCACCCAGAATGGAGTGCCACTCTGTCACCCAGATTGGAGTGCAGTGGCCGCTCCTGGCCACCGCAGCCTCGCACTGCTGGGCTCCGGCGATCCTTCAGCCTCTGCCTTCCGAGTAGCTGGAACTACAGGCATGCTCTACCATGCCCAGTTCATTCTGATTTTTTTATTGTAGAGATGAGGTCTCGCCAAGTTGCCCAGGCGGGTCTCAAACTGACAATTCTGTGTTGAGAAAAGACCAGTGGAACTAAATGATGAGTTGAGCTCAGAAATAACCTACACAAATGTGTTCCACTGATTATCAGCAAGAATGCGAGGAAGTTCAGTCAAAAAGGGATAGTCTTTTCAACAAATGGTACTAAAAATAAATGGAATATCTGTAAGAGAAATAATAATTTAATCTCTGTAAAGAGAAAATAACATATCATGACCTTCCAAATTTATTATGCCAAGGGTAAAAGTTAAGTCCTAAAAACTACTTAACAACCGTTTTTCTTTTCTGGCACATAGCCTGCCTCAACCTTTTTGTTGAAATTAACTAGGCTCCCTCTTCTTTATTCAAAATTAGGCCAGAGGATGTTGAATAAAGAGACCCTTGTGATTGTTACCTCTTAACAATAGACTGTTAAGCAATTCCTTTAGAGTACAATCAATAGCAGCCAATCACATCTTGTATATCTTTGTATGGAAAACAATGTGATTCTGTTCACACCCCCATTTTGTCCAATATAACTGGTTTTGATCACTATTCCTTGGTTTAGATCTACCTCCCACATGACCATTCCCAAATTTTGTACTTGAATAAACTCTTTTAATTGAATCTTGAGCCTTTTGATTATTTTAGGTTGACATATCCTACCATATATAATTTTTTAAATGGATAACACACATGATTCATCAAAAAGCTAATGGATAAATTGAACTTAATCAAAATTTAAAACATAGACTCTCCAAAAGAAAAGGTAAAACAACAAAAAGACAAGCCATAGACTAGCAAAAACATAAACTATAAGTTACATATCTTATAAAAAGCTTGTATCCAAAATATATTTAAAATTTCCAAAAGTCAATAATAAGAAAATTACGGTGGATAAAAGATTTAAATAGAAATTTTATCAATGAAGAAATAAGAATACAAAATAAATTAAGTTCAATATAATTAGTAAGCAATAAAATGCAAATTAACCCCAAAGTGAGGCAGCACTGCACTCTTATGATAATGGTGAGATAGTTGTATATACGAGACTAAGACAGATTCTGCTGGTGGAGAAGCAGAACCCCTGGAATGGGCATATATTTCAGGTAGGATATACAACTACACCAATTTGAAAAAAATTGATAGTTTCATATAAACTTAAATATATCCTAATTATATGATCCAGAAATCTTACTTTTTGGTATTTACCCACGTGAAGTAATAACTTATTTTCACACAGAAACCTATGTATAATTTGGTGGGTGGGAAGAAAAATCAAGAGGAAACCAGGCACATCAAGCAACCAGGTCCAGGAATCCCCATAATCCTCACAGGCCTGAGATCCCTCTTCCTACCCAGAGACCCCTCCCCCTCCCAGAGACATAGCCTGGGACGTCCCTTCAACCCCTAGAGGCAGCACCTGCAGGACTGGTCGGAGCACCTGTGGCAACATGTAAACCAAGCATACCAAAATAACAAGACTAAGACCATGATTTGCCAACACAGTCCACAAAAGTAAGTAGGACATACATGCTAAACCTACCCAGTGTTGCTTGCTAAAATAAAGAAATTAAATAAGACCCAGAATCATTACCAATATTCTAATTGTGATATTATACTATAGTTTTGTAGGGTGTTATCACTAGAAGGAACTAAGTATATTATATGCATGGTTTCTCTACATTGTTACTTACAAATGCATGTGAATCTAAAATTATCTCACTTAAAATGTTAATTAAAATGTAAACCTGTTAAAATAAAAAAATCAAATAGTACCCCAAATCACTGCCAATATACTGGTTGTGATATAATACTATAGTTTTCTAAGTGTTACCATTAATGGAAACTGGTATATTGTACACATGTCTTCTCTGTATTGTTTCTCACAAATCATGTGTATCCAAAATATCTCAATTAAAATGCAAAACATATACCCTATACAATAACGTTTATACTTTATTTATAATTACCCTAAACTGGAATCAACCCAAATGTTTCTCCAATGTGGAATGGATAAATAAATTTGTGGTACGTTTATCCAAAGTGAAGCTGATTAGCAATAAAAAGGAAAAAAGAAACTACTAATACAAGCAACAGCATTTACAAATCTCAACTGCATTATGCTGGATGAAAGAAGCCAGGCCCATGGAGCCACCTAGTCTATAAACACACTCACATAGCATCTTTTCAAAAGTGAATCAAAATCAAGGTTGAGGATGGTGCAGTGGTTGACTATTAAAGACATGGTAGAAATTGGGGGCATAGAACTTTTGTGATATTTTGTTCTATATCTTAATTGTGGTTGTAGTTACATAAACTTATGCCTTTTCAAAACTTTCATAATTGTACAATAACGGCGATTTTTTATGTATAAATTTTGCCTCAATTAAAGAAAACGGAAAAAAAGAAAGTATATTTATTAGTTTTCCTCCTGAATACTTAAGACTCATTATGATCATAAAAGGAGATTATTTTTTTTCTTTTCTATGGCACACAAAAGCATTAAAACTGTAATTACAATATTCTTTAATATCATCCACAAATGTGCCAAAATGTTGCATTCTTTTATCTATCCATGTACTGCTTATATATACTATAATTCTATAACTAAATTCAGCACCAAATCTATTTTTCCACTTCCAAATAATAGTTTTTAATAGAAATATATTCATAATGACCAATTTCCTACTTTATATTACTTTAGGTATTTAAGGTAAAATTGGCTTAACCTTTATTCATTAGTGGATATTTGGACTATATTAATTGTTTTGGCATTACAAATAAATCTCCATTGAATGTCTTGATTCACATAACCAATTGTCTTTTGATTTTTCCTTCTCAGGGTAAATTTCAACACATGGAATTATAGTAAAGGGGATAAACACTTACTTCTCCTTCATAAGTATTGTTCATGTTTTTTCCAAGATTTTTGACATTCCTGCCCACAATTAAAATTTTGACACCTTTATACACTCTCGTATTTACTGATATATAGAATGGTATATGTAATATTTTAACTTATTATGTGAGGAATGGAGTTCTTGACTTTAATTTCCATTTTTCATGTGTATTACCAATTGTTTCAAAATATTGTTTCCAATTTCACATCCATTTGAGGCATGATCTATCCATGTCCTTTTTCCATAAACAATTACATAAAATAAATCTAGGGGGCATGTGTTGTTCATCAGCAACTAGCTTAGTGGCTAACGTATAGTAGTACTACGTGCTCAAAAAATAATTATTGGAAGGAAAGAAGGAAGGAAGGAAGGAAGGGAGGGAAGAAGGGAAGGAAGGAGGGAGGAGAGAGAGGAGGGGAGAGAAGGGCAGGGGAGGGGAGGGGAGGATGGAACTCACACCTCATGGGAAAAGCAATTATAGGCAAGGAATGATCATCTCTTTTTTTTTTTAGATTAGAATGTATAGTTTATTTAAAGCTAAATTACAGACAGAGAGAGGGGAGAGAGACAGAGAGAGAGAAGATTCACCTCCCCAAGGATAACAATCTTAACAGGCAGGTCTGAGAGAAGTCTTTCTGAGATAACATTCCTCAGTTTTGTGCTCCTTGTTCTCTCTTGGAGCACCTTGGTCTGAATTACATCATATTTCCATTGTGTAGCTGCAACTACTTTATTTTTCTTTGCTTTAGAAGGACATTACAAAGAGAAGTACATGTTCTGACTAAATCACTGACCTTAGTAAATTTTCATTATAACAGTCATATATACGTAAAGGATTTCTTCCACCAACAATATCAATAAAATGAGCAGATGTTTTGAGCCGAAGAATAAAAAGTACTCATCTTCAAATACATCTCTAAGAAAGACAGAGGAGTAAAGTCACATTGAATAGGTTACCATGGTCACAAAAATTTCTTCAGTTTGTCTTTTTACTTTCCTTATTTGTTGCAGATATTAAGATACTTGTCATATTTTTCCCCTTTAAATGTTGTCTACTCACGTTTAAAATGTACTTTTGTTTCTAAGGTGAAGATGAAGTAGCCTCTGTAACTAGTAAAGTTTATTTCTATTCAGCAAAAAGTGACCCTTCTGAAGGTATTTGCCTTTGGAGATTTTGAATGTTTATTTTGCAGAGGGGAAAAATTCTAAAGTTGGGGAGGTTTGCTGCTATAGGCCCAAACTGCTCAGCATTTTGTGTTATTTTGTTTAATTCCCTTTTCCTTTCACTATACTGTATAAAACACTAATCTTGTTCAGGTGAGGCATTCTTGTTACTCAAGTGAAATGGTAATAGTAATGGTCATTTGTGGCAGAATAGTGGAAATAGTGAGAAATCCATCTTTGACAAGGAGTAGCGAAATCACAGATTGTAGATGCATGTTAGAATTTTACTGTACAAAACCTTCTTCCCTCACCCCACCCCAGAAATAACTGCTCATGGGGTACGGTAGTCCATCTGGAGTGCTCAGAGCCAAGTCTAATATGTGCATCAGCGCAGAGGTGGAATCATCCTGGCCATTGGGGAGGTGGTAAGTGGTGACTGAAGGTGAAGATTTTCAGAGAGGGTGGAATCAAGTCACATTAGTCCTTTTACTATGAGTGACAAAGCTTTCTACTGCCACACTAAATTCCCTTGTGCAGTACCTTAATAAGATGAAAGCAAATATTATTTGGAACATTAACTATAAGTCATGAAAAATTCAGTGGCCCAATTAGCATATGAATAGAAAATTAAAATATGAGCTCAACAAATAATGTCTGAAGCAGACTGAGATGTATATATGTTAGTGCATTACCTTCACAAGGCATACAGATGAATGTCAGAGTTGAACATAAAACTCTCCTGTATTTGATTGACTAGCATTTAAAAAAACAGAACTGATTCACAATTTTCATTTCCTGGATTGAATCACACAACAGGAATTTTTCAGAGAAAACAAGCAATATTTACACTATATTCCATTGTTATAATAATTGGTAGAATGGCTTATAATAGCAAACTTTGGAATCCTACGGATCCCCAGAAAGACATATTTTCCAAAAGTCAACATTAAATACTAAGAGGGCAATTTGGGATTATAAGAAAGAAATCACAACAAAGAAAGAAACCTGAGTGAGTTTAAAGTCAATGTAGTTAAATTTGGTGGAATTACCAAAAATGATTATTTGGAAGGAAAACATGAGGGAGAAAACGAAGGAATTTTTTGACAAAGGTAAGTATGGTATATTCAGGGAAGATTTAGTTTACTCATTCATTCACAGGACTCGTTATCAAAACGTTTATCACCTAGTGCTCTGAGCCCTCTGGTAAGATCTCAAAATAAAGGGATAAATATAAAATATGCATTTGAAAGAAAGCTCACCAGTCAGTGGGTAAGATGACATGTAGAGTGATGGTGTGAAATGTGAAAATCCTGTGATGCCGTTATGTACAAGGGAAAAATTTGTATGACTTTATGTGGGGGGAACCATCTGATAGGCTGTGGTGTCTAAATTAGCTCTTAGAGAATGAATAAATGTTATACATGTGATCAGTTTGTGATCAACATGAGAACAAAATTTACAGTGCAATTTAAAATGTCTGTCATCATGATACCGAGAGGTAGACACACATCTAGTACTTATGATAAGAGGTATTGAGAAAACAGACAAACTTATTTCCTCTTCCTTTTGCTGACTCTGAAGACCTGAGGGCTCTGATCATTTATCTACACAATAGGTTTCCTTTATTCATTTACTACCCAGTTGTTTGAGTTAAATACCTGTATAAACAAGTCTGACTCTTAACCCTGACCCAAAATAGAGCCTCTGAGGTAAACAAGGCCATGGTGGGAAAGACATGTGTGTGGGTTTTTTGTGGTGTGTATGTAACAGCAAGGCTGCTGATTTTTTTTTTTTTTTTTAAGATGTGGGGAACAGCCGGGCTCGTGGCTCAGCCTGTAATCCCGCGCCTTTGGGAGGCTGAGGTGAGTGGATTGCCTGAGCCCGTGGGTTCGAGACCCGCCTGGGTAGCGAGACCTCATCTCCACAATAAATCAAAAAATCAGCCGGGCGTGGTAGCGCAAGCCTGTAATTCTGGCTACTCGGAAGGCTGAGGCGAAAGGATCGCCAGAGCCCAGCAGGTT